>NC_142796.1:67357921-67657921 GCF_049724085.1 Artemia sp. Qi Xiang Cuo | reverse complement strand
GAACTCTAACATTAGCTGACTTGTTGGCTAATTAAGGCTGCAATGTATATATAGGTGAGATCTAATAGCCAACCAGTTGGCTAATTTTAAGATTGTATATTTATACACGGTCGTTCTTATTAGCCAACTAGTTAGCTAATTTTGCATATGTAGGCTATTAGAAACTGTATTTATAGCTGACTAGTTGGCTATTTTAAACTAAATTTTATGTATACATTTGACATTAATAGCCAACTAGTTAGCTAATTCTATATTGTGTATAAAACTCTAAAATTAGCTGACTAGTTGGGTAATTAAGGATTCAATGTATATATAGGTGAGATCTAATAGCCAACCAGTTGGCTAAATGAAAGATTGTATATATATATACACGGTCATTCTTATTAGCTGCCTAGTTGGCTAGACATTTTTTTTCTATATATAATGCTTGGCTAAGGTTTTTTTTCTTTATATATAGACTGTACTATTTTCAATTAGCCATCTGGTGGTATCCCATTTTGAAGTATGGTACCTATTTCCACTCCTTCTCCCTCTAGAGGGTCCTGACCTTTGATGACCTTTAAAAATCCATGTGTTATAAAAGTGAAAGCTTTAAAAATAGATCTTCTGCTCGAATGAAGTACAACAAAATTGTTTTCAGCTTCACAACTTTGCTCAATCCCAATTTATAAGGATTTAAAGATATACAAATACATTTTCTAAATTGAAAAAAGAACATTGATACGGCTTGAAATTCTACACAAATATCAGGAATTGGATTTTCAGAACTGAGCCAGAAAAAAAGAAACTGATAACTGAAAATTAAGGTAAAATGTTTTTCTGTCATCATTTCAATAGGTATAGACCTGTCATGTAGGTAAATTTCAGGACCCTCAAGAGAGAGAAGGATTAGAGGTAGGTACTTCAAAATACCTTCTTTCAACATACTTTTGCCTGTAGATCCATCCCTGAAAGTTCCATTTTCCTAACCTAACCCCTTCCCAAGATAGCCAAAAGTAGCTAAAGTAGAATTTTACCACACTTTTTGTTAACATCAGTGAGCTGTAATATGGGTTAAAAAACAATAATCTTTGCAGAAAGATCTTAGTGCTAAAAAACAGCCCTAATGTTAATCATAGTAAATTGATTTTATCTCCTTTTCATACTAGATTACACACAGTGCTATATTAACGTCTAGAATCAGGTGCCCTTCTTTTCAATACTTGGTTATTTAATTGGAAGCTACATCCCTCCCCTCTATACCAGGTCTACTTCTTAGCTAATGAAACTATCCAGCATGTCTTATTTGATTGTCAGCCACTGAGTTTGAAGACCATTTCTCTTAAATGCCTCTGCTACATGACTAATATCCCAAATACTTACACTACAATCCTGAATTCTAACTTGCCTTGTCACTTAGACAGAAAGATTTTTAAGGCATTGATATTTTAAGGAAGAGTCAAATTGAATAGTGATTATTTATGCACAATGAAGTCATTAAAAAGAAGGAGTTTTATTTGTCTTTTGTTTTGGAGAGAGCAGGAGTGAGCATGAAGAAGCATATTGGTACCAGCCAGTCATTAGGTCTTAAACTGCAGGGTAAAGGTGACTAAGTACCTGCATTTCTAAACCCATGAATAAAATTAAAAAGTTCAATTGGGATTACTGTTTTGTTTTAACTGATAAGAAGACTTTGTTGCAGATGAGTACAATGAATTTCTCAATCTGATGATGCTTTTTTGAGAGTCAAAGGGATGAAAGGACTAATTGGTAGTGCATATACCCTGATACAAATTTTTGGAACTGGAACTGAGTGTTAAGTCTAACCTAAGGACTTTAGTACTATTAGTGGTCAAAAAACATCATTAATCAGATACAATGCAACAAATTTTCTAGAATCTTGATGAATTATTTTCATGGAGTAATTGAATTTTTTTCCATTAAAGCATCTAGGCCTAGGCTATTTGACATTTCAAAATGAAGGCTAAATAAGTTTTAAATGCTAATGCTTATGTAGATTACATTAGGGAAAATGGTAAACAATTCTTTGTTTGTGTGCTAGACTGGGTCAGATAGAACTGACTTCTTATTACTTTATTATGTAACATTGGCTAGCACATACAGTTAGCCAAACAAAAAAGGAATGGAAAAGCAAGGCCATATCCAGGGGGGTTACCCAGTTTGACCCCCCCCCTGAAATCTTTGACCAAGTCGAAAATAATTTGAAAATTAGTAAAACCAAGGTAAAAATCAGTAAAATTAGTCGAAAACTGAGTCAAAAATTAGTAACCCCCCCCCCCTGAAAAAAAATCCTGGATCTGCCCTTGTGGAAAAGACTTGGTTTGGTAAGCCTAACACTTTTGTGCATGATTTATTCTGTATTAAATGCTATAATAACAAAGCCAGTTGATTTTCCATTCAACACTGCTTCTAATTAAAGGTGTAGTCTACTTGGTCCACCATAACAATTGCATCCCTCTCTGACCTTATATAGCCCAACATAACCCTAGGCTACATAATAAACTTTTCTGACTCTTTGGGTTGCATTTTTGTAATTATTTCCAATTTACAGATGGCTAAGCCTTATGGGAATAATGCTTACTTTAACAAACAAATAAAGAAATTAGGCAAGTTTTGTATATAGACAAGAGTATTACCATAGATAATCTTTTGATTGCTTGTTTTACATTATTTATGGTATTTATGGTCATATATATGATAAAGCAACCCCTCCTCTTCCTAATTGTCCCTGATATGGCCTTTAAGCATAGACCTATACAAAACTAAAGCTTAAAGTCATGAAATTCTTACTAGGCCTATAAAATATGCATCAAGTTTCAGCTAATCACAGAGAGACACTTTAGATTATTAATTTTATCCTTAAACTGCATGTCCAGCAACATAAGGTGGTGTTGAAACTCCTATAGAAAATCCTGCTGTTTGTGTTTCTAGGTTATGATTAGACATCCCAGTTCAGGCTCCAGTCAGTATTTGCCCAGTCTTGATTGACTCTTTTCTTCAAGGCTCATAGAGTTGGGGACTGGATAGTGACTTCAGATAGACTTTTCCAGAGTGGGATGGAGCAGACTGACAAGAACTACTTGTACTCTTGCTTGAGGCAAGGCTCTTGCAGGGGACCAGTAGCTTCTTGTTGTGGCTGAGAGGGCAGGGAGAAAATATGACTTAAGAGGTCATTTTCTGGCAACTTACAAGTTGTTATTATGTCTTCTCTTTTCTTGTAGTATACTGGAGCAAAAGAGGAAATGCAGCTTTGTATTTTTGACTATTCACCCCCAACCCTTTAATAGTCTCATATGACCACAGGTTATGTTGAAAAATCATCTGAATTATTGATAGAAATTAATTCAAAAATGGGAAAAAAAGAGATATGATTTATTGATACTTGGTGCATATCATAAAGTAAAAGTTTCATCATTTTTTGGTTAGTTTCTTTGTATATCCTAGAGGGGGCTAGGGATGAGTTGTAAAAATGAAAACAAAACTTTGAAAATGAGTATAAAATTTGCAATCTTGAAATTTCTCTCTTTTTGTTCTAGCATGTCTCCTTCCAACAAGCTGCTATTCTTAACCTATACCCAAAAAATATTTGAATAAAACTCATATAGAGAAAATTAACCATTGAGAAGGGTGCATATTAAGAAAAAATTTTTTACTTAAAGATGCAGAAAAATTATTCTGCATATATAGTTAACAAATATTAAAGGTGTTTCCTCTTTCATTCCCTTTTCATCCACTTTTTTTTAACAAATAAAATTAATTTTACTTCTTTTTAATATATCATACCTTTGGATTTGAAAAAAAAAAAAATCTTGTAAAAACACCATTGTTGTTTTGTTTCTTCTTGCTAGTTTTCTGAAACAAAATGCCATCTATAGTATTGTTTTATAGCACATGTTAATAATAATAGTAGTGGTGGACTAAATTTGATCAAATATTATTAAGGAATAAATAGATTTGTGGAGTTGGAAAAGAATTTTTGTTCAATGTGTGAGAATAAATTGATGTCTTTTACAGTGGACTATCTGTCTAAAGAAGACATGCAAAAACTGTTGACAATAATATTCTGACAAATGAATTTTATTCTGAAACGTGATGAAAGCATTGCTATTTTGATATAACAAGTAGTTTTGTTTTGATATCAGAGTTAAAAGGATTGTGCATAAAAAAAATAAAACTAAAAAATAAAGAAAATAACATCCAACTTCAAACAATCAATTTGCAAAAGGACTTGGCTTGGAAAATCAATTCTTTCATTCAGAGAAATTGCACAAATAATGCTATATTTTGTAAAGTCCCAAGATCTGGCTGTGTGCTAGAGTTTATGGTGAATGAACTGAAAATTCCAACACACACTACTGTAAATTAGCAGAATTTTTGAAGAGAAGTGTGCTTGTACTTTGTTGATTCAAGCAGTGATCAATTAGGTGGTCCAGGAATAGTTGTAAAAATCAACAGATCTAAGATTAGAAAACAGAAATAGATCAGAGTACAATTTTTTTAGGACAGTGGGGGTTTGGGGTATTAAAATTAACTCTAGTTGCTTCTTCAGTGTTCTGTTTTTTTGGACTGGTCAGCTGATACATTATTAGATGTTATATGCAATTGGATTTATCCTGGCACCACTGTAATGTTGGATTGCTGGAGAGCATGTAATACTTTAAATACTCAAGGATTTTTTTTATCTAACAGCAAATCATTTGATCAATTTTGTGGACTGGGCAGTGGTGCTCACACTCAGAACATTGACTGAGAGTGATCAAAATGTGGGAGCTTCACAAATTGGGATATTCTTAAACTTTGCTGACCAGGACTATTATCAAACACACTCTCACTAGGGACACCAAGAACAATTGGAGCACAATGTCAACTAGTATTTTTTCAAAAAATGTTGAGCTTTCAGTTCTTTCCTTTTTGTTTCTAAAGCTGACAGGCCCAGTTCATAGTAAAAAGAAGGGATTGGTGTGGATTTGATGCACCCAAGAACTTGTCTTAATATCTATTGGAGAGCAGTATCTGGCTTCTGTAGTAGCCTGTTAGGTTAGATGTTTCTCTATAAAGAGCAGAACCATAATCTAGCATGCTGATTATTACAGCCTTTGTCAACTTTGCAACAATTGTGTATAGGGCTCCTCTCTTACCAAGACATATGGCATTCATAATGTGAGTCCTAGGTAGCAGTATTTCTCTGAGCTTGGCTCCATCTAGCGATAATTAGCAGTTGAATGAGTCTTTCCCCTAGAGGATAGCACTTCAGAAGACTTTAGTACTAGATGGAGCATCTTTAATACATGATCAGAAAAAAAATTATGGAAATATATAACCTGGACATTGGGTTCCCTCCCTATATAGCCCCAGCATATTGCAGTGGTTAATCTGGTGCTGGATTGAGAAGCGTTTCTTGAAGATTTTCTTGAAATGCCCTCTTGTCACAAAAGTTAAGTTGATATGGCATCAAATGTGAGTCCTAGGTAGTGTTTCTTGAAGATTTTCTTGAAATGCCCTCTTGTCACAAAAGTTAAGTTGATATGGCCTCAAATTTGAGTCCTAGGTTGCAGTATTTCTCTGTTCCCTGAACATTGGCTCCATCTAGTGATAGTTTGGGCTGAATGAGTCTTCCTCCCAGTTAATAGTATTGCATCAAACTTTTTAGGTGAGAATTTCATATTGTTTTTTTCAGCCCACTTAGTCAGGCAATCAAGTGCTTTTTGAGTTGTGGCATATTATAATTGTAGCATATTAAAGCATATTACAATTTTTTGAAGTAGGGGTAAATGCAGTATGATCAGGATAGATGTATAACTTAGATCTAGGAATTTCATCAGTATCACTACAATAAACTGCAAACTAGAATGGGCTTTAAACTCCTCCTTGTGGGAGTCCTGCATTAGGTTTCCACCTTGATCCTGAGTTACTGTTGCTGATATTAACTTCCACTCCCCTCTTTATCGAATAATCACCTATCCAATTTACAATATTCTTTCAAATTGTGAGGTCATTTAATTTGCTTAACAAACTTGTGGTGTCAACCCTATCAAATACAGCCTTCATATCCAGAAATGACACCAATGATTTTTCCTTGCTTAAGTCCTAATTTTATTTAGTGTTCAAGTCTGAACAGTGCATTAACAGTGCTCCTGTTGGCAGGGGTTTTCCGAGAGGGGCGGGGTCAAACTTTTTTGGCATTCGGTAAAATTTTCGGTAACGGCACAAATTTCGACCGAAATATTGCAAAATCGGCCGAAATTTAGCAAAATTCTTAATTTCTGGAGAAAATTCGGCATAAATCAGGTAGCAATTCGGTAAAATTACGAACATCACCCCCTCCCCCAATGAAATTAGCCTCAGGACGCTCCTGCCTGTTGGACACAAATCCAAACTGCTCCCTCTGTATGTTCCTCTGAATTTCAGGCATGATATGAGTTTTTATAATATGTTCCATCAACTTACACAGGCATGACATTAATGCTATGGCCGTATAAGAAGATAGAAGGTTTGGATCTTTCTCTTCCCTGAGTACAATTATAGCTTTTTTCCATATCTGGAGCACTTCTGTGGATTCCAGTGACTTAATAAAAAGAATAGTTACCATTTCTACCAGCTTGGAGTTCATCATCTTCAGCGTTTTACTGTAAACTAAGTCTGGCCTTGGAGAGTCTGACTTGAGCTTGCTTGATGCCAGCACTACATCTTCTGGTTGGATACAGGCTCAGTTTGCCTCATATTTATTTTATTTTTCTGATTTGAATTTCTTCGACAATTTTTTTCTAGCTTTTGTCTTATTTGGCAATCAAAATACACATCAGCAGTACCATCTTCAAGGCAACCCCCTTTTAGCAGTCTTTGAAGAAAGAGACCTGTGAGTTGTTGCTGATTGTCAACTTAAGCACCCATGCAAAATCTGTATCGTTTTCTGCCCTCCAATGTTTTGGAGTGATTAAAAGAACTATCTTCAGCAGACGCCCAAGTGTCTTTATGAGGCTCTACAAGGCACTAGTTTGCCCTCGTCTAGTTGTTGGAATATCCCTGGCGTCACCCTACTTCAAAAAGGACAAAAAAATACTAGAGAGTACAATGAAGAGCAACCAAAATGGTAGGCCTCAAACAAATACCATACAAAGAGCGTTTACATTACTTGAAGCTTCCTACTTTCAAATACAGAGGAGATGTGGTGACATGATTATGGCCCACAAAATTATTTCTAAAAATAATCTCCCTGGGCTCCTTGCCCCCCCCCCTCAGAACGTCCTGTGACAAAAGGGCATTCCAAGAAAATTTTCAAGAAGCATTCCTCAATCCAAGAAAGAAACTATTTCTTCAGCCAGTAAGTAACAAACTTGTGGAATCAACTGTCTGAAGATACAGTGGCTGCTGATTTGATGGGTGCATTCAAGCAAAATTTTGACAAAGAATGGCAACAGCAAGAGTTCCTGTACAACTGGGAATCTGTTGAGCACTCAGCCCACATGTAGCAAGCAACCACATCAAACAACCTACAGAAGTCATAACAGAGCATTACAAGGATGAAAAGTCCTTAGATTCGCTCCAAGCTGCAATTTAAGGGAATTAGTGCCTTCTGACATTGGACTTTCTATCCAGGGTTGGAATTCAAATTTCTTAGTCTTGGTTTCACAAAGGCAAAATGTTTTTTGCTGCATGTGTCATACATGTTGTAACTAGTTCTGTCATATCTATTCACTGACGTTTCTGTTGCTTTTGGGTGTAAATCCAACAGATGATCAGCTTCAATTCTCCAAGCTGGTCAAAGTTCTTCTTTAAATTGACAGGCTTTAATCTCTTGTTCCTGAGGGGCAGAGTTGGTAAAGGACAATTTGTATAGGGTGATGGTCAGATAAAAGGATATATGGGATACATTTGTCATTGTCCACTGAAAGTTCTGTAGATGCTAAGGTAAGGTCAATTGTTAAGGTGGCACCTGTCCCTGGATCAAATCTTGTTCCTAGATCCAAAGGGGCAAGGAGGCAAATCTTAGATGTGGGATTTGTTATAAGATCAGCAAGGTCACAGGAACAGGGGTCTTTGGTAGACAATGTATCTCACATGTGGTTATGGAGATTAAGATCCCTAGCTTTTAACTTCTGCATCTCACAGGCTTCTAACACTTTTTCAAATTGGTAGATATTAAAATCACTTGTTGATATGTTATAATTATTCACAACACTTAACCAATTATTTTTTGGGCCCTTCACCTTAATAATACCCACTTCATTCTTACCAGGTACCTTTGGGCACTCGATATAGGTAAGCCATTCTTCACAAGTGTTAGGATTCCTTTCCCATGCTCTTGGTCCCATATCACAGTGTTGTAATTTTGTGTCGTTGGGATAGCTTTGTCCTTAGGTAGGAAACTTTCCTGCACTATATCTGGTTTTTGTCTAAGGATAAAATTTCTTAGCTCTACTATCTATGGTCTACATAGCCCTTCAGAAATTGAATTGTATAACCTTTGTTACTCAGGATATTTAATTAACTTGAAATTCCTCTTTGATTGTACTTTGTTGAGCTCATCTTTCACTTTTTCCTTTTAGGTATAGAGGCACATGATGTAGAGTATTTCTTCATCTGAGGAATCTGTCAGTTCTGCTGTCATCTATACCTTTCATGACATCCTTTACTAGTTGTTTGCTTTCCTCTTCCATATGTTGTTGTTGCAACAAAAAGGAGCAAAGGTTTGTGACTAGAGCTTGCTGATTGATTTTCTTAATTTCAAAATACCACTATCATGGTTACAGGTGTGAACTCCTTTGGAAGGATTGACAGCACTTAAAGTATGAGGGACCTGTTTTGTCATTTGACTGAATGATTGGCCATCCAGGATTGAGTTTCTTAGTTTCTCAGCCTTTTCTTTGAATACTCTGCATGTCTTGCTGCTGGCAACATGCTGTTCAGAACAATTTGAGCTCTTCTTTCCTTCTTCCTGAACTAATTTGGTGCACAACTTAAAATAATGATTACCTTAACATATCAAACATTTTTCCTTACTATAATAGTTAACTGCAACATTTCCAAACCTCTGACACTTTCCTAAGATCTGAAATAAACTGATTCACATACAATACTAAAGCCCCCCTAACAGAAATTCATCATAGAAACACAACATACTTTTGAAGTCAACTGTAATAAAGTATGCTTCCTGCTTTCTTCTACTTTTTGATGTGTCAGCTTCATTCAAGATTTTTGTTTTAGCCATTTGTGAGTGTTATCTAATCTTTCTTAAAACCCTTTTCCCTGTCACCAACAGCCCTACAGAGCAAATATTTACTTTTTCCAGTAAGCTTTCCACTCGGGAATTTCCCCTTTCCCTTCGAACACTAATTCAGCACTTCCAACTTCCAGACCTCTTAATTTTAAGACTTTAGTCACTATTTCCTCAGTTTTGTCTAGTGTTTCTACAGAACCACTGTGGGTCAAGTTTGGTTGAACACTCCCATAATTCCTTCCAATTATGGCACATCAGTTTCCCAAAAAAATCAATGCAGGTTCTTGACAATGGTCCTTTATTAACTGTTGATGTTTTACCCCAAAACAAGATACCTGATACTGGTGCAGCCCCACCAACCGTCAGGTCCAAGTCAATTTTCCTTGATGAAGCAGAATGTTCCCCATTCCCTATAGAAAATCTGCCAGAAAGGCACTTTTCAAACAATAAACACACATGAACAAGTCAATATGCAAGCAAAGAAACAAAAGTACAAGCAATAATAGAAGCAAAACAGTGACAAAAGAACAAGCACTAACCTACAGCCCAAGCAACATAAGTGAAGCTCAACCAGCCAGCACTCACTTGTGAAGAATTATGTACCAAAGAGAAGCTCTTATAGTTCCACTGTCATAGTTCCACATTTGTGCTAAGATCTTACATCTTTTGACAAAGAACGCTTTAAAGTGAAATTTTAGGACTAAGATCTTACTTCTTGTGCCGTTCTAAAGTTCACTCATCATTGTTCTGTGTGGCAGAAAAATGGCGTCCTTCACACTTATTGCTCATATCAATGAGCTGTAAAATCTTAGAACAAAGATGAACAAAATAACGGAAATATTTACAGAAAGATGTGAGAACTTAGATGTAAGATCTTAGAGCAAAATAACGGCCCTACAATAAGGCTGTTCTTTTGCTCATCGTTGTGCTAAGATCTTACATCTTTGGACAAATTATGCTTAAAAGTTAAATATTAGGACTAAGATCTTACTTCTTAGGCTGTTCTTTTGCAAACATCTTTCATCAGCAGTCTAAGAGCAATGATGAGTATAGCCTATCATCAATGTTCTCTAGTGAACTGTAGGATCTTAGAACAATGATAAACTAAAGAACGGTAATCTGTGCAGAAAGATGTAAGATCTTAGTGCTAAAGAACGGCTTTAAATGGCATCCAAATTTTGGATTCAAGGTGTAGCCAGCAAATTCTATTTTTTTGTTGAACAGCTTTTTTTTCAAGTTTATGGGAACATTTTATTTTTTCAAATGTAGATAAAAATAGAATTCAACTCAATAATGTGATTAATTGAAACTTACTGCATTTTATAAGGTAAGAATTTAATCGCCTTTAGCCTTTAGTCTTGTATATAGCCTGGGGCAATATCTAGGACAATTAGGGGGGTGTCATTGTCGTAAAATATGACTAAGTGCTGCAAAGAGTATAAAATAAACAATCAGAAGGTTCAAAAGGTAATAGAATTATAGAACGCAACATTCACTACAGTTTGATTTTGAAATTGATAGCATAAAGATCGTTTCTAAAGCTGAATTGTAAGTTTTTAGATTTTTTTTTCTTTTTCTGTTTTTAGATAAGATTTTCTTAATTTTGAATACTCAATTGTTGAATGCTTGATAGATTAAAGAAAACACAATCTTCTGTCTGAAAATATTTTACTAGACTAAGCTATGTACAAGGTTGGGGAATTAAAGATTGAAACGGAAGTTACCCCAAAAATATGATTAATAAAAAAATTGTAAATTATTGCCTATAAGGGGGGGTAGGGGGCTATCATTTTTAAATGATAATACCTCATTTTTTATATGGAAAGCAGGGATGTCTAAAAAATATTAATTTTTTTCATTTAAAGCGGAGATGGAAAAAAATACTATCAAATTCCCTGGGAAACCATTGAAATATTTTGATAGACCCAGGGGCCCCCATTGGGACTTATTCATTACATTGGGTATTTTGCGGTTTCTCATAGGCTAGTGACCCAATTTAGCTTTTGTGTGTGCTCCCTTTTAATTAGATTCTTTGGAGCTTATTGAATGCCACGGCGAATATATGACTCAGTTTTCCAATAGTTTGAGGTATATCCGAATAATTTCGCCTTTTTTGTTGTTGTCTTTGTACCCCTTTAATCAAACCCTCAATTTTTTTTTCAAGGAACACTAAGCTATTTAACGTTATTTCGCGTGTTTGTTTGAACCATATAGTCACCTAGTTAATTATTAAGTAAATTTTTTTTAATGTAAAGCTGAGACAGTGTCCTAGCAAGGTGGTATCCAGAGGGGGGGGGTAGGGAGGATTACATTTAAATGATAATATCTCGAAATTTTTTTTAATGAAAGCAGGGATGCAAAAAAGTTAATTTTTTTTAATTTAAAGCAGAGACGACATCCTATAAAAGTGGTATCCAGAGGGGGGGGGGGGGTTGGGAGCTATCATATTTAAATTATAATTCCTGGATTTTTTTTTGAAAGCAGGGGTGCCAATAAATTAATCAATTTTTTTTTTAAGCAGAGACGGTATCCTATCAAGATGATGGTATCCATAGGGGCGGGGGGGGGCATAGGGAGTTACTATATTTAAGTGATAGTACCTTGATATTGTTTTTATTGAAAGCAGGGATGCCAAAAAATTATTTTTTTAAAGTTAAACTGGAGACGGTATTCTATCAAGGTGGTATATTTAAAGCGGAGAAGGTACCCTATCAAGGTGCATGGTATCCAGGGGGGGGGGGGGTAGGGAATTATTATATTTAAATGATAATATATTGAATTTTTTTTATTGAAAGCAGGGATGCCAAAAAGTTTTTTTTTGTTAATTTAAAGCAGAGACGGTATCCTATCAAGATGGTACCCAGAGGGGGGGATAGGGAGTTATTTTATTTAAGTTATAATACCTTGATTTTTTTTATTGAAAGCAGGGATGCCAACAAGTTAGTCCTTTTTTAATTTAAAGTAGAGATGGTCTTCTATCAAGGTGGTATCCAGAGAGGGGGGGGGTAGGGAATTATTATATTCAAATAATAATATCTTGAACTTTTTTATCGAAAGCAGCCTCATTCCACACAAAGATAAGTTGATTTTTCTTCATAACAATTATAACACAATCCCACAGATAGAAAAGATTTCCAAGTTTGACAGAAGGATTTTTTTTTCGACCAGTTGACCCCTAGATTTTTTGTCCCTCCACACTATTTTGAAAAATACCTTTTTTTTTTTACACATACTAATATTTGGACTTCCATTAGTATACCAGCTTACCCGTCACGAGTTGCCACGATCTTATCCGTCACGGAAATTCAATGAGAATACCCCTAAAGAAAATTTCTAAACGTTCACTGTCTAAGTTAAAAGTTTCTAACGTCATAATGTTTTCATTTTAATTTAATTATAATTGAGAAACCTATTCGAATCACACCAGATTACGCTGAACTGCTACGTATGCTTATCGAAAAGTGCTTAGTGTTCTTATTTTCTCCTTCGTATAAATTCATTTAAGTTCGACCCAGCTAATTGGTTGAAACGGGCACATTGATCGGACGATAGATTCTAGTTTCTTTACGAGTACTGAGGTCATTCGCATTTTGTCAGTTGGAACTGTTGTTTGATTATTTTTTAAGGGAGAATTTTAAGTTGTTCTATTCAAAACTATTATAAATGATTGTGAAAAAAATTGGTAGGACAGGTTGATGTGTTTTACATATATTTCTGCTTGCAATTGTTTGTTCTTTTGTGTATTGTAAATATTGTTTTATGTATGGTATTTTTCGACAGTTGGATAATGTTTTGAAATATGAATCAACACATGTAAATGAAAGGAGGAAGAAGCCAAGCGAAAATACTCCGTACAACATCTTTGTCCAATCCCTATGATAATTTAAAAATTAACAGGATTTTCGTGAGTTATACTTTATCTATTTTTTTCTTTTTTTTTTTTTATTGTTATTAAAACCCGTTTTTAATACAAGGAGGGCTTTTTAGGAATCTTAAAGAGCTAAAGAAAACGATCAATATCACAGTCGCCCATTTCAACTGTTTTAAAGGTGACAAAGCAGATATTGGCAAAGGGCATTATGAAAAAATTAAGCTTCTAGGTTCAAACTTATATTCAAAGTTTTTAACCAGATAACTGACGAATTTTGTGATACGGTATTTGAAGTTTTGTTTGCAGTAATGCTCGATGAAAAAAACTACTAATTTTGATAATTATTTATGTTAAGAATACATAGCTAATTGATACTTCAACTATTATGCAAGGGTTCGCCACAGACATTTCGTTTCTACCAGATTTCTACTTCTCTTGATGAATAACAAAGATGACCAGTTTCCAGACAGTGACTTGTGAAGTTTTGAACTCATGAATAGGCTCGAATCTGTTGTAAATTTAAGCTGTGATTTGAGAAACTACTACTACTACTACTAAAAACTCACTGCAGCACCAAGCCGTCTGAGGCCCACACAGCTACGCACGCTCCTCCTCCACCCCAATCTATGCAAAGCTTCCCTTTTTACACCCGCCCACGAAGTTCCCATTTCCTTTAAATTTTTTTCTTTATGACGTCCTCCCACCCCAGACGGGGACGACCTGCTTTCCGTTTAGCCCTAGATGGTTGGCCAAAAAGAACACTCTTTGGCAATCTGTCATCCTTCATCCGCACAACGTGCCCTAACCACCTCAACCTTTCTTTCATTATAGCCCTAGAGAGCGGTATTGAACCAAATTTTTCGTATAGCCTATTGTTTGAAACACGGTCAGTCAGCCGGGTGCCCAGAACAATCCTTAATCAATTTCTCTGGAAAACATCTAGGAAATCTTTATCCTCTTTTCGGAGAGTCCATGCTTCAGACCCATATTTGACCACTGTCATAACTCTAGCTTCTAATATTCTAATCTTGGTTCGCAGACTTATCTTCCTATCTTCCAAACTTTTTTTAAATGTGAAAAAACACCCTGAGCCTTGGCTATTCTATTTTTAACATCTTCACTGTTCCCACCGTCTTTATTAATAATACTACCAAGGTAAGTGAAGCTGTCCACTTGATCGATCTATTCGTTACCCAACGTTACCCTTTCATCTTCCCTTATTCCCAGCCTTACTGACTTATTCTTCTTAACATTAATTTTCAAACCTAATCTAGCACCCTGAACTTGAAAAACCACTAAAAATTCATTCATTTTGCTCACACTTTCATCTAGGATGCTTAAATCATCAGCATAATACAACTCCAGGAGACTTTTTCCTCCCCATTTGATTTTATGGTCTCCCATTGCCTCTCCTGTGCTCCTTAAAACACATTCCATCAAAATAATCCATACAAAGGGGGATAAAACACAACCCTGCTTAACTCCTGATTTAATACAAAACCAGCTGCTAACCTTATTTACTACCTTAACCGCAGCAGTGTTATTTTCATACATAGCACTAATCACTTTAATGTATTTCTCTGGCATACCATACAAGGATAAGACCTTTGCTAAAGTCTTTCAATCTACATTATCAAACGCTTGCCCGTAATCTATAAAACTGAGGACCAAAGGTGTTTGAAAACTCAGGCAATTTTCAATTATTAGCCTATGAGGGAAAGTTTGGTCGACACATCCTCTACCTTTTCTAAAACCGCACTGTTCTTCTCTTAAAGCTTTGTCTACGGCATCTCTCAGTCTAAAAAGTATCATATTACTAAGTAATCTACTACCTACAGAGACCAGACTAATGCCTCGATAATTACCACACTCACTATTATCACCTTTCTTATAAAGTGGCTTAATTAAGGTTTTCCTAAAATCGTTAGGTACTTCCCTTTTTCAAAAATTATATTCATAATCTTCAATAACTTATTTCTAACCTCAGAGCCACCATATTTAAGAAACTCATTTACCAATCTATCAGCACCTGGAGCCTTATTATTCTTTAATCCTTTTAGAACTGTTGCTAATTCCTCCTCACAAAACAAATCTTCCTTCACATCCAAGGTATCACAAACTTTTTCATTTTCCTCTATATCTTTTCCTGCAACTCTATCTCGGTTAAGAAAGTTCTCAAAATGTTCAGCCCATCTGTGTTTAGTTTTTTCCTTATCGCTAATTGTAACCCCATTCCTATCTTTAACTGGGACAAGTCCAGATTGACTACTCCCTCTCAATTTATTAACATGCCAGTAAAATATTTTACTATTATGCCGTCTATCTGAATCTTTCAGCTCCTCGGCAAAGTTATCCATGGCCTCCACTTCAAACCTCTTTAGTGCATATTTTAATGTTTTGTCCACTTTCTTTATATTTCTTTCGTTTTCGTATGATTTATCACTCAGATAATTCTTGTACAGATAATTTTATCTTTTCTATTAACCGTAAGGATTTTTCACTGATATTGTTAGCTGCAGTTCTAGCTTTATTCCCTAAGACACCTTTAGCAACTTCACAAAATTATTTTTCTAAAATTATTCCAACCATCTTCCACATTATCAAGTTTTAAACTCTCAAGTTTAGTATTCAACTGTTCCTGGAAAGTTTCTCTCAAATTCCCATCCTGGAGTCTACCAACATCATAACTTCTCGGAAGGTAGTTACCCTTCGGATATTTCAGTTTTAAATTAACCCTTGACACTACTAGATGGTGATCTTTACTTTTAACATCAATAACAGCACTCCTATATACCCTAGTATCTTGTATTGATCCTGGCAGTCTTCGGTTTACTATAACATAATCAATAAGGTTTACTGTCTTGCCGTCACGTGAATACCATGTAAACTTACGAGCTATTTTATGACCGAACACCATATTGGTTATAGCTAGATTGTTTTACCTACAAAACTGCAAGAGTCTATATACCCTACTGATTTCTTTTCCTACAAAAAATTTACCTAAGCTAGAGTACCATCTATTTCTATTTCTACTAACCTGGGTGTTGAAAACTCCCAGTAAAAACATCATATTTCTACCTGGACCTTGTCTATTTCGTCCTGTAACTGTGAATAAAATTTAGCCGAGTCACCAGTGTCTTCGTCAGCCAGTTCTACAGATGCATATACTACTATAGCTCATACTCAAATCGTTTTAGTCATACAATCAGTAATTAATCCTAAGTTATAAGTACCGTCCAAACCTAAACAGGACGTAAGAGATTCCTTGCGCATCATAAGCTCTGCTCCTGTCTTACGCACCCACTCCTACCTAGATAAAGGAATTAACTCTATGTCGCCCATTCCCCGACTTTCTGTCCGTAGCATATGAGTATCTGACACTCCTAATAAGTCCAGTTCGAATCGTCTTAATTAGACAGTCAAAATATTAGTACAATAGTCATTTTTTAAGGTCATAACATTTCAAGTTCCAATTTTCACGTTCTTTAAGTCATTGAAATTATTTTCGCCTCAAGAAAAGCAATGATCCCGGATACCAGTGCAGGACGGGGATCACATATCTTCTCAAGTCTACAGTGAAGTGCTTAAGCCGGCTTAGAACCGGACAGCAAGAAGTCCCTGGGACCTCCATGAATGAAGGCTTTGTGCAATTCTGGGCCCATCTTGGTCACAACATGGTTTTCAGCACTTGGCGATGCTCTTCTATCAACAAGAGTCGAAATCCTGCACAGACAGTCTCAAGCCTATTACCTCCAATTCATTATATATTCATGCCTACAAATATTATGCTGCTACGGGGAGGCAACCCATAATAGATAAATTAGCGAGGAAGAGGTCTTTCAGCCCGAACACGCCCTTCAAAAAATACCAAGCCCAGAAGAATTGTCCATTAGTCAGAATCCCGTGCGAATGCTTTTTCGTTTACTAGGCTATAATTTCCTCAAGCACGCCACTCCTAAAGTGGGATTAGAGTTTACTGCAAGGTCCCCAGTCTTGCAGGCACACCGAAAAGGTCGAGGCAGCCCTTTGCAGAGGCCGTTGTCCATACATCTGGATCTTACGCCCTGCCACAATTGTCCTCCTATAGAGGACCCTCCCGCTATGGTGTTCTGCATCACCATGCAATTTAAACCATTACTGGGAGAAGGTCTGCAACTCATGGGACTTGTGGACAAACCAGTTGGCCTTTTTGAGTGTACATTTGAGGGGCCTTCTTCTTCCTCCGCCTGTATTTATGACTCCTGGCGAGGCTGCCCCAGTTTCGATTATGGACCCCCAGGGACAAGTTCCCCCCTTGGTCCGTGCCTCTTATGGAGGTACTCTACATATCTGTAGAGCGTTCTCCTATCACCACCTGGTGACACACTGAATGGCCTGGGGGAGGCCAGATAGAATAAAAAATCTCCTAAAACTTATTCTACCTTTTTCAACACAGGCTTGGGCCACATTTATACCGTTTGTATGGTTACCAAACATCTGCTCATTGTGAGATCGAATCCTATTAATTCCCAAAACTACCTGGATTTTGAACAAAATCCAAAGTTTCAGTATTTTGTTATGTCCGTTAAGAATGAATCAACCTACATCCAATCATGATTCTATCTCATCATGAGTTATTTACTTTATATAAATTATCTAGTTAAAAACTAACTCAAAAATGAAGCAAGCAACTAAAATATTCAGTAAAATAATGGTTTTACAGCAATAATAGTTAAATAATAATAGTAAATTATAGCTAAATAATAGTAAGGTAATTGTTATAATGTGGTAGGATTTATGGATTGCTCAGAGAAGTGGTTATAGAGAATCAGAAAGATAAGTTTACTAAATTACAATAGTAAAAAGTATGCCTTAGATTCATTGTCACTACTGTTTGAGCTGCTTAGATTTTCGTAAGCACAAAAGCTTCCAAGAAAGAGGTGCTGGTAAGGCGACTTCAAGACACACTTATAATAGCCACAAAACTTAAAATTCAACCATCTCATTTAAAATATTTCGACTACCAGATTGTAACAATACACTACAGAAAAATAGACGGAACTCATAATACTAAAAATAAAAACAACAACAGTGCTTGTACACTATAAGAAATTAAGGTAAAATTCTACTTTAGTTACCCCTGGCCATCCCGGAAAGAGGCTGGGTTAGGAAAATGAAACCCTCAGGGATGGATCCACATGCCGAGGCATGTCCCGGGAAGGTACTCCGAAGTACCCACTTCCACTCCCTCCCCCTCCATACAATGGTAAACTATCCAAGCTAAACCTAAGTGGTGCTAATATAGTCAAGGAACTTACGCAGGCTAATCGTGTTTATATTCAGTTACAATTACTGATTTTCGACTGAGATCTTTTATTCAAAATTCTTAAATATGTAATTAATGACCTGAATATATTTTCCAATATACCATTCAATATAAAAAACCTCTAGTAAACAAAAATTAACCAAGGTATAACGAAGTGACATCCTTTTTCTGAATCTAAATTACATTGTTTCAATGGAGAAAAGCCAGGTACATACTCAGGCCCGACAAAGGATCTTTGTGCCCATCTCCGCCTAAATTTCCCGATGTTTACATTTCTTCCTATGTTTTCTGCACATCTGCTTCTATTTTAGGGATTTTCCCTAAAATTTTTTCCTTCTCTTCCCCCTTAAGGATTTTCTCCTTCCCCTTTAAAGATTAATCCCTTCCCCAGATATGAATTACAGGAATGATTCAATTCAATCATACAGTGAAAACTTTTCAGGCAGCAAAAGTGAAATAATTCTATGACATTTTACCTTCTTTGGAAAATTAGTGTCCTAGAGATTTTTCACTACATATTTTTCCTTCTCTTCCCCCTTAAGGATTTTCCTCTTTCCCTTGCAAATATTTTCCCCTTTCCCAGGAAGATCAATGTTTGAAGTACCAAGGGCAGTGAAAATGAAATCTATGTATGTGTATATATACGTGTGAGTGAATTAAAAAATAAGAAAACACCGAGAATTCTGTTTCCAATGAAAAAGACCTCCAAATTCGTTTGTGAAGTTTTAGTTAAACAGGAAGCCAAATGAAAAAAAGAAGAAAAATAAGCACAATTAAGCTAAAAACATAGCTTAAGAAGGTTTAGCTTTTCACTGAAGGCATAGTTGCCTCTAGAAAGCAAAAGGTGGTTAATGCTAATTATTTTCACGGAAGAAAAGCGTTGGCAAATTTAGCTAAGAAGTTTCGCTAGTTCATTTTTATTATTCAACTTGGCAACACTGACGAAAATGTGATACTGCCCTAAAAACTTCAGAATTCCAAACAAATAAATGATAAAAGCTTTTGATTCCCCCCTTATTATTTCCCATGTTAATAACATAAAGCTTTCTTTTTTGAGTATTTCAACAGGCCAGGTCTTTTTATACCACTTTTTTCTTCAACTCAATTCAACATAATTCAATTTGATAACTCTAGATATAGCATGGTTGCTTTTTCTTTTCTCTGATTCAGATTCTGAATAAAAACATTACATAATAAATAAACATTTATTATGTAGAGAAAATAGAGAAAAACATTACATACGTAATATTTTGGCTTGAGTTTCGTCATCTTATCGTTAGCGTACTTGCTGTGGTCGGGGTATCATACAAGTACCATTAATTTTTAATTTGCATCATGTCATTTACGTTCGCCCAAATTGTTGTCAAAACTTAACAGGAATTAAATTCATGGATTTGGTCAGAAATTAGTCGTAGTTAGTATTTCGGAAATAGTTTATTGTAGACCATTCGACATTAAATTCACTTCCCGAGGCATTCCTTAGAAGGAGGAATAGGAAGATAAGTCTGCGAACCAGATTAGAATATCAGAAACTAAGTGATGACAGTAGTCAAAAATAGTTCTCAAACGTGGGCGCTCATATAAACTCAGAAAAATTTGCTTTGTTTTCCAGAGAAATTGTATACGGGTCGTTCGTACAAAACAACAAGAAAACAAAAGGAAAAAACTCACATTTAAAGAAAATCGAAATAAGATTGAGAGCCAAAGCATAAGACACTAAGGAAAAGTATTTCCTTCTGCTTTTCCCGATGTTTTTGTACAGCATTTCATTGTTGATTTTACTATATATATTTTGTTTAGACTAGCTTCTTTTTTTTTATAGATGGTTGCGGAGTTGAAGCCGTAATATTCGGATTTTTCCTATTATTTTTGTGTTAAAAGGTTGTTTCTTTTATTTTTTTTTACTGTGTTATTAAAAATTTCAACCGTTTTTAATATACCTTTGTTTCAAATATTATTAATACTTTTGCAAATTATTTTATCGATATTGGTAGGTGAAAGATAAAGATAGTCTAAGAGATGGTAAATGGGGGTTTAGGAAAATCTTGTGGTCGGCGATCGGAGGAGTGATATCCAGTTTTTGAAATTCATTTTGAAAGAGTACGTGATGCCAAGAAAATGCTAAAAAAGACCTTTTAAAATCAATAAACCTAAAAAAATGACCCTAAAAAATAAAGATTTTTTTTCAAACTGCATATTTTTTTAGCTTACTTTCATCCATCAGACTGAATTAGACCCTTCGTTAAACTTTATACCATATTATATATTATTATTATTATAAGTTATATATTTATTATATATATATATATATATATATATATATATATATATATATATATATATATATATATATATATATACACACACACACACACACACACACACACACACACACACACACACACACAAATGCATACATACACATACATATATACAAATACATACATCTACACATATATATATATCTATATATATATATATATACATATATTATACATATCTACTTACATATACCTATATATATATATATACACACACACACACACACACATATATATATATATATATATATATATACAAATGCATACATATACATACATATATACAAATACATACATCTACACATATATATATATATCTATATATATATATACATATATTATACATATCTACTTACATATACCTATATATATATATATATATATATATATATATATATATATGTATATATATATGTATCATTATTTATATATTATTACCTCTAGAATATATCGTCATGCCCACAACAGAGGGACGCATCTCAAAATCAAAAGTGGATTCTAAACCAGTTGAATTCAACTTCAAAAAGCATGAAACAGAAATGAACAAATTTTGGGGAAAACATCAACAATTATTGTGGGAACAGCAATGGTGGCAAGCCGGATGTTTATGACTCTTTAGTATTAGAATAACAGTTAAACTGAGCGATTTGTGCTGACAGTATGAGTTTATATCAGTCAATACAGGAGAACAAAATTATTATCTTTATTGGCTCCTACCTTCATTGGTAAGAACAGGTAGTTCAAGCTTTATAGCGGCCATCTAATTCTCACTTTCTTCGCCTCAGTTGAATTTACAGCTTCCTTTATGTTATTTCCAAAATGTCATAAATGTACAGTTTCTTCTATTTTATATTCTAATATTTGCAATAAAGCTGTTGAATCTAACCCTTTTATGCAGTTGTAAAAAATCGATAAGTGAGACGAAACACTATCAGCTCAACACATAGAACAAATAGAATCGACGAAGAAAGAACAGAAAAGCTTTTCTATCCACAGATCTTCTACATGATTTTACACCTCAAATGAAGTGTCGACGGACAAAACTTAAGGTACAATCGTCGTATACCAACTCGCCATAAACCCAAAAGAAGGTACACATTCACAATGATACCAAAAGGAAAATATTAGAAGATTGTGCCTTCCAGGTATCAATCGACCTAAGATTAATCAAGTAGTAAAGATTAATAAGAAATAAGATTAATAATTGGCAAAAAAGTGTTTTATTTATATCATTGGTATTTTATTAGTTGTAGATTTATAACTTGAAAATTGGCCGTAACATTTGTAGTCTAAAACCACCGGTCAATATTGATCGCGCCGGCGGCGCGCCGCCGACGTGTTACTGGCGGCGCGGCGTGCTGTTTTTGGTTCCGCCGCCGCCAGTCTTCCCTCACCGGCGCGGCGCTGGGGTCTAGTATTACCTATTCTAGCTTAGGGGGTTATAGTAAGATTTCCAGTACTTTCGTCAATAACTGACCTGCTGGTTTGACTGAATGGTCATTTTTACCTACTGATTTGGTGGTATTGCGGCCCCCCTTCCCATATACGACGCCCCTGCACACTAATTGTATATTTTTTTCGTTTCATTTAGAGCAATGAATGATCCTCGTAACCTTGAGGATAAGAAAATTGAGCTGGATGACAATCAGAAGGACATTCCTGGTGCATCTGCTATATATGCCTTATTAACAGAAGCTCAGAGGAAAAAGAGCACAACCTTTAAAGTACAATCAAATTTGTTAGATAAAGTGAAATCATTCCTACCACAGCTACAAAGTGAAAACGAAAAATTGCAAGTTTTAGCTGAGTCAGACCCAGGAAAGATTGATATTGAAAACATTAATGAGAATGATGAACATGTTGAAATGAATATTGGAGTGTTTCAAGGGGAATTGATAAGTGATTCAGAAAGCGAAGATTCAGATTCTTCTATTGAGGAAAAAGAAAGTAATATCAGCAAATCCAAACTTATAGAAGAACTGTAATTGGTGTACAAATGGTCACACCAAGTGAGCTAGAAAGTAGGAATGAATACATATCAAATCTAAGTGATTTTATGGAGGAAGCAGAATCAAATTTTAACAAGATTTTACAGAGTTGTGGCTGGGAAAGAAAGGTAATATGGATCAATTCTGCTATAACATTTTTCGATTTAGCTTACTATTTATGTGTTGGAGAAAATTTTTCAACAATATTTAATAAGATATGCAACTTTGAAAATCCGGACACACATAGTGTTGTTTAATTTAGTTTTACACCTCAATTTTTCCTGAAAATTAAAACTTAATACCATTCCCAAAATATTGTATTTATGCCATTTTTACAACCTGGATACACTTGCACTCTTTCGATTTAGTTCAATAGTAAGAGAGTAAGGAGTAATAGTTGTAGCCCTGAATGTTTTAGCTTAATACCCTCAGTTGTTCTTGAGATATTGCTGAGACGTCTTATTGGCACCCATCGTATGCATAGTGCCTTTTGATTTAGTTTTAAAGCAAAGTAAAACTTTCCATGAAAGTTTCTACTTTATGCCCTACCCTAGGGTATACCTTATAATCTTTATACCCTATACCCTAGAAGAAGTAATAATAGGAGCAGCAGGAGTAGTTTTAGTGATAGCAGTAGTTGTGTTAGTTGTTGTGTTGTCAGTAGTAGTAATGGTGTTCACATTGTGTATTTTTGGGTCTAGCATTTTTGTTAGTTCAACATACTCCTCAGGTTCCTCTGGAAGTTTCAGTCTCCCCCTCCCCTGGTTGGTTCAATACACCCCTTAACATGCACTGAAATTTCAACTTAATACTCTTAGCTCTTCCTGTGATATACATGTTGCAGTATTTTAATAACCTACATGTACATAGTGTGTTTCAATTTAGTTCACTATCTTTTTCAATATTCCCTGAACCAAATTGTAGTAGTTCTAATAGCAGTACTAGTACTAGTAGTGTTAGCAGTTGTAGCAGCATGCACATTTTTCATTTTGTCTAGTTCAGCATCCCCCTCAAAATGTCCTGAAAGTTTTAACTTAATACCTTAGCTAGACTATTCCTGGGATACTGCTGATTTGCCCTTTTGACAACCTGTTTGTGCCGAGTGTGTTTTTATATGGTTAAAAATCCACCTAAACATTCCCCGAAAATTTCAACTTCCTACCCTTAGCCTCAGCAGTAGTAGTCATAGCAGTAATAGTAATAGCAGCAGCAGTAGGAGTAGTAGTAGTAGTATGCACAGATTGACTTTTAGTTAGTTCAATGTCCCTCTCAACACACCCTGACAGTTTCAACTTAATACTCTAAGCTATTCTGAAAAATAATTCATGCATCTTTTTAGCATCCAACCTGAATACACAGTGTGTTTTGATCTACTTCAACGCTCTTTGAAACGCGTAACTCTCTGAAAGTTTTGCCTTGATATCCTTAACCTCAGTAGAAGTAGTAGTCATAATATTAGGAATAGTAATAACATGCACATATCCCCCCTCAACATGTCCTTGGTCAATTGATCATCTCCCTCCTCACTCTCTTATAGTTCAAACTTAATACCCTCCGTCATTCCTGAGTTTCCTCCTTTTGACAGTCATTCACAAATTTCCTCTTGTATGCACATAATATGTTTTGATTTAGTTCAACACTCCGCTCAACATTTTACCATCTTTGTTTTTATTTTCAATATCCCCCTCAGCACATGCTGAAAATTTTAACTTAATACTGTAAACTGTTCCTGAGGCAATGCTGATATGTCCTCTTGACAACCAGAATGCTTATACTGTGTTTTGATTTAGTTCAATACTGTTTCAACATTCCCAAAAATGTTTGCCTTAAGACCTTAGCTGTAGTAGCAGTAGTAGTAGTATCTGTAGAACTAGTAGTAGTATCCTTAGTTTTAGTAGCAGTAGTAGTAGTTGTAGTAGTAATAGTAGTAGATTCCCCACAACAAACCCTGTAAGTTTCAACTTCACATACCAAACCAATCCTAAGATATTGCTGATATGCCCTTTTGAAAACCTGCATGCAGATGGCGTGTTGTGATTCAGTTCAACTCCCTCCCCCTCAATATTTCGTGAAAATTTCATGTTCATACCCTTAGCTATAGTTGTAATAGTAGCCACAGTATTAGTAGTAGGAGTAGCAGAAGTACTAGTTGTTGGACTAGTAGTAGCATTAACAACAAATGAACTAGCACTAGTAGCTGCAGTAGTATTAACACATAGCCTCTTGGTCACTAGAACATCACCCTCATCAAGCCCTGGAAGTTTTACTTAATGCAATTAGCTGTAGCTGATTTTGCTGGTATGTCTTTTTGATAAGTGAACGGACCTCTCATAAATTGGATATTTTATTAACATTGTCAAACCAGTAAGCTTTTTCATTGAATTATAATCCCAGTGAAGTTAGTTAGATTTCGCAATATTTCAAAGGATTATAGTTCCTGACCTATAATAAAACCTTTGCTAAATCTTTTAACCTAGTTTCTGGACATTTACATAAGTTTTTATGGTTTATGATTTACAGACACGACTAATCGAAGCAATTTGGTTTCATAAGTGGAATAAGGGATTATTATTTATGGACTATACTACTGTAAGTGAAAATTATTGATCTTGAAATTTGAGCGAAAGATAAACTTTTTTATAATCCAGTGTTGAATTTCATACAGAAAAATCTCGAACAAGGGATTTCCCACGATTCGATTAAAGATCCTGCTTTGGATTTTCTTTTCGGCTACTGATGTGTTAGATGCGAGAAAGCTTTTCCTCCAGGAAGCGTTTCCGAGGGAAGTTCCACCCAGGCGAGTTGGTAATAACGCCCAACAAAATAGTATTGCCGATATTATTGCAGCGTTTGAAAGATGCGACTCTGAAGATATAGATGTGCCGGACTTCGTGATAAGGAACGCGAGTGAAATCCCGAGAATTCCCGCATCGTCATATTCCATGCTTAGTAGTAAGGTACACGCCTGTTTTAATGAATTACGCGCTTTGTCAGAAAAGCTTCAAACCCCGCCCCCTTCCCCCCCCCCCCCGCCGCTCCCCCTTTAGTTGAAGATAAACCTACATATTCAGTAATTGTGAAAAATGTTCCTACCGATTTAAGTGATCCTGGTTTGCGAAAAGATAAATTGAATACGCTTGAAGGTCATGAAGGGATTTTAAGTCTAAAACCTGATAATCAGAATAAAAAGTGGATTGTAGTTACTTGAGATAGGCAGTCAGCCGTATCCCTTGCCGCCTCAGCCTCTAAGAGCCTACCTAATGTTCAAACCAAGGTCCTTGATAAAAAAGCACTTGGTATTGTTCGGGGTATCCCTGAAAATGTATCAGAATCATCTCTAAAGGAAAGCATACCGGGATTAGTACGTGCTATAAAAATAGGACATTCAAAATGTTTTTGTTTGGAATTTCTGGATCAGTTAGCACTGAAAAGTGAAATTAACCATGGTCTCCGACTTGGATATGAGCTTTTTCGTGTTGAAATCTACCAAGAATTACCGCGTCGTTGTTTCCGGTGCCAAAAGGTAGATCACACTATTGATAGATGCCCACGTTCTCCTGATTTACCAAAATGTTCCCGCTGTGCTGGGGCTCACGAAAACACCACGGACAACCCTTGCTCAGTTGCTCTTAAGTGCGCCAATCGCGGAGGAAATCATGTTTCTTATAGTTTAAAATGCTCGGTACTGAGAAATGCGCTTGCCAAGACAACATGATGACTTCTCCTACAGCCTTAAGTTTTGTTTCTCTGAACATTAATGGTACTAAAGATAAAGATCTGCAAATTGACGAACTGCTAAATTTTGATTGTGTATTCCTACAGGAGCATCTACTTTCCAAAGCTAATACGAACAGTTTAAGGCGGTCTGCTACACATGACATATTTATTCGAGAAGCAAAAAAGACCCGCGGTCGCCCTTCCGGCGGCACCGCTATCTTCATTCGGTCGGGATGTGCAAATTTATTCTGATGCTAATATTCTAGCAATCCAGTGTAATAACATGGCTTTTGTAAATGTGTATCTCCCATGCAATCATCGAAACACTCAGTCATTTACTGCTTTTGCTAAAGCTTGCCATAAACTGAAATCTCTTTTCATAAAATTTGCAGATAAAAATGTTGATTGGATCTTAGCCTGGGATATGAATACTGACATATTGACCTCATCTGATCGATCTGAACTCCTGCTAGATTCTCTGCCAAGTGTCTATCATATCGCTGATAAGAACCTGACTTCTGCTTAAATTCATAATCGAGGCTCCGTTAAATCCAACCTGGACCATATTATTGTGTCTAAGTCCGGTCTAATTAAATCCGAGGTGTTTGTTGATGAAGATAAAATCAATGATGACCATCTCCCTATTTCGTGCCTAGCTGAGCCTCCTGATGTTCAAGCCCACTTTAAGGGTCCCTATTCAAAGTGGTATCAAAAGCCCATTTGGAATCGGATAAACGATGAGATGTATATTACTGCTTTATGCACTCTACTCTCAACTATTAAAGTCCCGTTTCACTTGCTCCAGACTTCGATAAAGTGCCCTGATTCTAAGGAAGACCTAAATTCGTATTATTACCATATAGTGGCATGTCTAAAGTCGGCCACAAAAGTTGCGGTTCCGATTGAGCGCATGCGTTCTGGGTCTCGCAAGCCCCTGTGGAATATACAACCGGAAGTGAAAAAAGTAAAGAACCGCGCAAAGTTTTGGTTGCGATTGTGGAACGCTTGCGATCGACCCTCCTCCGATGCTGTGTTTACAGTCAAGCAAAAAACGAAGAAAGAATACAAATCTTGCTTACGTAATGCAAGGCTCAACGCGTGGGACGCTCCAAATAGTAAAACGACTTGGAGTAGAGTTATCAACAGCAGTAAGTGTTCTCCCCCACCTCAGTCGGAATTAAGCCTTATGAATTTTGTGCGCAATTTTATTGACATATTTTCCGTATTTAATCAGTGTGTTCAGAAACATTTTTCTAATCTACTTAGTTCGGTCCTGCCAGTGTCTGTCTGTCAATATAGAGCCCCTGCGATAAGTATGAGTGATTTATATTGGGCGCTGAAGAAAGTAAAAAGATCAGATTCTCCTGATTGTGATGGCCTATGCTTTAGGAATTTTGCTTATGATTGCCCATTATTGTTGAACCACCTGCAGTTATTATTCCAGATTTGTATAGCTCAATCTCTGGTTCCTGGTAGTTTTCTTTCCGGTAGTGTCACGCCTATACTTAAACGCGGTAAAGATCCAGATTCGTGCTCGAATTATAGACCGATTACTGTATCTTGCTTTAGCTCGTATGAGTAAGATTTTTGAGTATGTCCTTTTGCCTGAAATAACTTCTAATGCGATTTTTCGTCTTTTCAACTAGGATTTAGAAGAGGGGTTGGTTGCCCCCAGGCGCATCATGTGCTCAGCCGGTTGTTAAAGGAAGCTTTTGCCCAGAAGCGTTCATTGTATTGCTGCGCAGTAGACATTTCTGGGGCTTTTGATAATGTTGTTCACGCTCAGGCCTTGCATTCCCTTGCTTGTTCCGGAATCAATTATTCAGTTATTTCTACATTGCGATATTGGTATGATAATTCTTATGTGCGCATTAAGTGGCTGTCAAATACTTCTGATTCGGTAGCTGTTAGGAAAGGCGTTAGACAGGGAGGAGTTTTATCTCCTTGTATATTTAATTGTGTCCTCGCTGCTTGTTTAAAACATCTATCTCCTACTGTGTTTTTTCGTGATATTGGTGTAAGTTATATTGCATACGCCGACGATGTCCTTTTAGTTAGTTCTTCTCGTCGAGGGCTGGCTCAGAACTTCCATAAGCTGTCTTCTCTACTTTGTGATATTGGCCTATCTGTTAATATGGGAAACTGTGAGTTTATGTGTTTTAATAGTAGCATTTCTGTATCTCCATTAAACCTCGGTTCGATTTCATTTCCTTGTTTGGATAAAATCAAGTGGCTAGGTGTATCGTTTTGTCCGTCCATTTCCGAAACTTGCTCTGAGGTGGATACTCATGCATTAAGTAATATTAGTGTGTCATCTGGTCAGATAGGCCCAAATAGAGGACGTTATAATCGTAAGGGCCTAGCTCGGCTTTATGATAGATTTTGCTCTCCAGGTGTAAATTTTCTATCTGGATTCCACCACTTACTGAGGAAAAAAGATTTACGGAGACTTAGAAGTGGTTACTTTAGATATTGTAAATATCTGATGTATTTACCCGGCCGTGTTAAAAATATAAATATTGTTTCCCGTTATGGTGTCATTGATTCTTACGTGCGACTGGCCAGTGTGGTTAATTTGTATTTTTTTTTTTTTTTTGATTTCGTAATGATGTTGTTATTTTTTCTTTTATATTTTCCATTACTCCGCAGTGTCATTTATAATGTTCATATGTGGGTCATAAATAAATTATTATTATTATAACCTGTATATTCATGGTGTGTTTTAATTTAGTTCAGCTTCCCCCTCAACATTACCTGAGATTTCATCTTAATACTCTTAGTGTTAATAGTAGTTGCAATAGAAGGAGTATTTTTAGTAGTAGTAGTAGTATCAGTACTAGCATGCACATATTGCCTTTTGGCCAATTGATCTTCCCCTTTATGCATTCCCTGAAAGTCCCAACTTAATACCGTAATCTATTCCTGAGATACACCCTTGTGACAATCTGCATGCACATAGTGAGTTTTGATTTGGTTCAAATTTTCCCACAATATTTTCTTAAATTTTCATTTTCATACCTTTAGCCTTAATAGCACTAGTATCATAGTATTATTGGTAGCACTAGAGTATTTGTAGCAGTAATAGTGTTGTATTATTTCTAGTAATAACAGTAGTAGCAGCAGTATTAATAGCAGTAGGGGTAGGCACATGTTGCCTTTTGGTCAGTTGAACATCCCCCTTATGATGCCTTGGAAGTTTCCGTTTGTTATGGTAAGTCATGCCGAAAATATTCCATTGCTGATACAATCTGTATGTACATAGTATGTTTTGATTTTGTTCAACTTTCCCCTTAACATTTCCTCAAATTGCCACTTCCCCAAATGGTCACAATATCCTAAGCTTTGGTAGTAGGCCTACTCAAAAGTGTCCAAAAGGTAATGTCTAAAAAGGGAAAACATGTCCACGTTTTCCTAATCACAAATACTATGCATAAACAATCAGGTCAACTGCATAACTTAGAGACTTTTCCCCGAGGGATGTGTGTGTGGGGGGGGGAGGGGTTGCCTTCCCCAGACACATAGCTACTGGACTTTTCAACCATTCTGAACAAAATGGATATCTCAAAATTGTGATTCGACGTGTGTGGTGAATTGATGGGCGTGGGAGGGGGTTTCCCTCCAATCACTTTTGACTCATAAATGGTACTAGAACTTTCGATTTTCCATCGAATGAGCTCCTTCCAAAGTTTCTACAACAAACTCTTCTAAAGGAAGTGCATTGCTGAAAAAAATCAAATAAATAAATAGTTAATTGTGCCCACATTGCTCTTTACTCAGGCAGCGCTATTGTGCTGCCTATGAAAATGATCTAAATTAGTTTAAAAAAAGGGGTAACTGTCCTGAAATCGCGGAACTTTTCCCATTTTTCAACTTAAATGAATGAAAAGCAAATTTCAAAATATAATTTGATAGATAGATAATACCCACAGTTAGACACAAATTAGAGGATCCTTGAGGGAGTTCAAAACATGGCAATGAAGATTACCTTACAGTTGTACCACTTTACATCCTCTGAAAAGGTAGAACAATTATCAAGAACTCGAACTACAGCCAATAGATGAAACAACCTCATCCTTCAGCATTTCGCAAAAATTCAGTCAAATGGGCATTCACATCTTATTTTTGAATTTGGTAACAAAACAAATATGATGAAAGATGGCATTCCATCCTGGACTTATTTCTACAACTTCAGACTCAATTGGAAACTAACCTTTAAGGTAGTTTTCATCACCTTTTTATAGTTTAAATTCTGTTTCACTTAAACTATCGAGAAGGCTTTAATTTCATTATGTTCATTCCTTTGAAAACAATTTTAAACGTTTTTTTATCTACTAAAGTAAAACGAACTTTTGACGCCACAACTCAAGTCGACAAAGCACTACAGACGTGGTGTAGGTGCACACAGCCCCTAAAAGAGGGATGGGAGGTTTTTTTGTTGCTGGAAGTACAAAATTGGAAAAAAAGGCATTTTTATGTCAGCAGTTTTTTATGGGGGGTCATTTGGACCAATTTCAGGAAGACGTTGTCCTTATCCCTTCCCCCTCTATGTAGGACTGTAGTTTGGTATTTATAGTGTGGTTATATCAATGGTTTGATTTTTGCCAATTTTCAATGTTGATTTTTGCCAATTTTTAGAACTGCAAGAAATGTAGAAGTAGTCCATTAATCCTAGATTGTGACTGTCTTAGACTCAGTGTCCCACCTCAATGGAAAAATGAGAATATATGTGATTCCAGTTCAGCTGCCTTATTTAAAAGTAAGTCACTTTTGATACCTAATTATTTATATTTGAAGGGTTTAGTATGAAAAAAGATTCTGTTGATTTATCTAGATTTTGAAATACCTCAGTAGAAATTTTTAGTGAGTGTATTTTGCTGAAATTAAGTACCGACGAAGTTATTTTAGCAGCTACTTAGATACTCTAATAATTTCTTTAGACAGCAATAGGGATCCAAATTCACCTGGGTTTATTTTTTTGCTATCTATCTTCACTTTAAGATTATAGACAATACAAGACAATAAAAAGAAAGAAAAAAAATATTTTTGCAAACTTAGCGACCAATGATTGAGTAATATAAAAAATTTCATAAATTTACTACGGGTATTTTAAAATAGTACATACTTTAAGTAGATAATTCCCAAGAAAGATTCTATTTACTAAGAAATCCTCTGAAAATTTTGGTAATGTTTGGAAATTCACCTCAGTCAAAGCTGGATCGAAAGGACCATTCTCGTGGGAAAAATGTAGTCTAAAATAGTGCTTCTTTGATTTTTTCTTCTAGAATACGCTCATGTAAAACGTTCCCTTTTTTCACTGGAGAATTGTTGAAAATTGGTACATCAATTGTTTACTGAAATATTACAGAAGTAAGGTGTTCAAGTTTAACCAGTTAAATATGACTCAATCCATAATATAGAACTAAGCTGAACTACTTGTAACTGCTTTTTCCTTGAGCAACACAAATCTTTACTGTAAAAACAATTTGTATTTTATTCAAGAAATATTTTTTATATTAAGTTCCATAATTAGTTTTAATTTCAAGCAATTAAGTCAGTGTGCATTTCTAGTGATTTTTGTTGTGCAAATTATGTTTGGTCTTGCATGGGGGTGGGGTCAGCCTTACTCCTCTTAAAACTTGTTAAACATAAGTATATACGTGTCATAAAAAAATGAGCAACATAAATCTTTACTGTAGAAACCATTGTATTTTATTCAAGAAACATCTTGCGATATCTTGAAACAAGAAACAATTGTTTTTAAATTGTTTATAAAACAATTTCTTAGTTTGTTCAAGAAAGATTTTTCATGTTAAGTTCCATAATTAGTTTTAATTCAAGCAATTAAGCTACTGTGCATATCTAGGGATTTTGTTATACAAACTATGTTCTGGTCTTTAGAGGGTTGAAATAATATCTATTATTTCGACCAGTCTTAATAGTAAAATTCATTGAGGTTTCGAGGCAAAAGATGTCAGATCGAAATGAAAAATATAGCGTCGGAATTGCTATTGACGAAGACGCTATGTAACGAACTTGCAGCCCCCCACCCCACGTTGAACAACAAGGAATGTTACATTTTTGCAAGAGTAGCACAGATGTCCTATTTTTTCTTGTTTTTTTTTATTTTATTCGCCGCTAGTGGGGCATACATAATAGAGAGCTTAAGAGCTTATTTGAAAGGAAGTTACAATATCTAGTGAATTTTACAGTTAATAAAAGATACTATCATAAGCAGCGCAATAGCACCGTCTAAGTAAAGAGTGATGTGGACACATTTTATTATTTATCTTTTTTTTCACCAAGGAACGTCGTATGGAAGGAGTTGTTGTATAAAATTTGGAAGGAGCTAAGAGTCAAATATGATTAGTGGGCAACCTGAACCCCTCCCACGCCCATCAATTCCCCAAACACATCCAATCAAAATTTTGAGATAGCCATTTTGCTCAATATAGTTGAAAGATCCAGTTAGGCTACTATGTATCTGGGGGGGGGTGTCAACACCCACAGCCAAGTAAGTAATGTAATTCGCCCATTGTTTACATATAATATTGGTCAGAGGCAATGCAAAGCCATAGTGTTGCCCATAGTGAAGAGCCATGTGGTTTCGATGGGTTTTTTTCCAGGGGCACGTGTGGAAGGAGTGGTCGTATAAACTTCGGAGAGGGCTTGTTCGATTAGAAGCCGAAGTTCAAGCGCCCTTCTTAAGATTCAAAAGTCACTGAGGGGGGGGCAACTAGCCCTCCCCCCCCTCCTTCCACGCCCTCTTCCCAAAATGCATCCAATCAAAATTTGAGATAGCCATTTTATTCAAGATAGTCCAGAGATCAAATAACTATGCCTCCATGATTGACAACCCCCCCCCCCCACAGCCCAGGACAAGGGCGGTACGTTGTGCAAGTTGCCTATTGTCAACAAATAGGGTTTTTACATAAGGGGTGGTTGTATAAGTTCGAAAAGGGCTCATTTGATTGGAAATCGAAAGTTCTAGTTTCCTTTTTGAGAGTCAAAAGTGATGGGAGGATAACCAGCACATCTGCCATTAGCCCCACGAGCCCATCAAACTATGCTTCCAAAGTTAAGGAAACCCCCCACATCCCTTGGGGTAAGGGCTATAAATTATACAAGTGGCCCATGGTTTAACATGTAAGGATTATAAATCGAAATTTTTAGTTCTCTTTTTAAGAATCAAAAGTGAACAGAGGGCAACAAAACCTCACCTCATGCCCTTCCCCCCTCCTGAAATGCATCTGATCAAAGTTTTGAGATAGCTGTTATGTTCAAAATGGTCCAAAGGTCGAATAACTATGCCTTCGAGGCTGACAAATCCTCCCCCATTCCATGGTTCAATGGTTGTAAGTTATGCAAGTTGCCCATTATTAACATAAGGTTTTTACGGAAGAGGTAGTTGTATAAACTCTAGAGGGGATTATTCGATTGGAAATTTAAAGTTTTAGTGCCCATTTTAAGGAGTAAAATGTGATCGGAGTAGGCCTACAACTAGCCCCCACACCCTTTTTTCCCCAAATGCATACGGTCGAAATTTTGACATAGCCATTCGCTTTGAAATAGCCCAAAGGCTGAAAAACTATGCCCCTAATGTTGATGAAAATCCCCACAACCCATGGGGCAAAGGCTGTAAGCTATGCAAGTTGCCCATTGTTACATATAAAGTGTTATGGAAAGCGTGGTCGTATAAACTCTGGAAAAGGCTCATTCGATTTTAAATCGAAAATTCTAGTTCCTTTTCATGAATCAAAAGTGATCAGAGGATAACTGACCCCCTCCCCTCCTTTTCCACGACCTTTTCCCCCGAATGTATCCGATCAAACTTTTGAGATAGCTATTTTTTTCAAATAGTCCAAAGGTCAAATAACCATGCTTTTGGGGTTGACAAATCCCCTGCCCTCCACATCCTAGTACAAGGACTGTAAGTTATGCAAGTTGCCAATTCTTAACATATAAGGTCTTTTATCAAGAAAAGAGGGCTTATTTGATCCTGGATCTCCAAAAAAGCTTAGAGTATTACGGTGAAACTTTAAGGAAATATTAAGAAGGATGCCAAATACAATCGAAACACACTTTGTCCATGCTGGTTGTGAAAAGGGAATATCGGCAATATCTAAGGAACAGCTGAGGGTATTAGGTTGAATCTTTCAAGGTATATTGAAGGGATATTGAAGAGATTGGAGGGCAACCAGACCCAGTCCCCTTTTGCTCTTTTTATGTTCCCTACTCTTCAAAAAAGGTTGAAATTTTGTAGCTCATTTTGTTCAACTAGCCAAAAGGTATAAAGGTACTGCCATACAGCCCCGGGGTAAGGATTATAAATTTTGCAATTCCTGAATTGTTTACGTGCAGGATTTATCATTTGGGAAAGGGAAAAGTTTTGATTCTGGGTGTATTCGGAAAGACCGAGGATATTGAAATGAAACTTTGGAGAATGTAATTAGGTATCTTAAACTAAATCAAAAGGCACTAAATATATCTATTTTATCAAAAAACGGGTCTACGATATCTTAGGAACGGCCGAGGGCATTAATTTGAAACTTTCAGGACATGTTGAGGGGGATGCTTTAAAATGGTCGGAGGACTGCCAGCCCCCTCTCATGCCATCTTTAGCTGCTCTCTCTCTCCAAAAATATTCGATCAAAGTTTTGAAATAGCTATCTTGTTCAAAATAGTCTAAAGGTCAAATAATTATGTCTGTGGGAATGACATGACACTCCACAGCTTTGAAAAGGAATGCCAAACACATTCAAAACATATGATATACAAGCTAGTTGTCAAAAGGGCGTATCAGTAATATTTAAGAAATAGCCATTTTGTTCAACATAGTTGAAGGGTTTGGTAACTACTATGTATCTGGGGATTTCAACCCCTCAGAGAAAGGGCCGTAAGTTATACAATTTGCCCATTATCTATATATAGTATTCTGTATAGGGAAAAGGCATGTTTGACATTTTGTGTTCAAAAACACCAAGTGTTTTCAAGCGAAGCTATGAGAGAATGTTGGAGGGAGTGTGGAGCTAAACTAAAACATGTTATGTGCATACAGTTTGCCAAAAGGGGGAAATCCAGGAATGACCGAGGGTATTAAGTTCTTACTTTAAGGAAATGATGAGGGGGATGATCAATTGACAAAGGACGAGTTTAAGGGGATGTTGAACTAACCAAAAGGCACTATGTGCATGTTACCACTATTGCTACGACTACTAATTTTTCAGAGATTAAGGATATGAAGGTGAAACTTTTATGGAACATTTAGGGGGGTGTTGAAGTAAATCAGAACATACTGTGTGGATTCAGGTATCCAAGAGGACATATGAGTGATTTCTCAGGAGTAGTATCAAACAGTTCGTGGTAACGAACTGTAAGTAAGGAGCGACCCGGCTCAATAGTAACCGAAACTCTAAAAAACGGAATTTCGATACCAGAAGATTAGTCAGGAGAATCGGATTCCAATGCTGATTTCAAATATATAAGTTTCATCAAATTTATTCTCACCCATCAAATTTACACGCCTGAGAAAATTTGCCTTATTTTCAAAAAAGGGGGAAACAACTCCTAAAAGTCATAGAACTCTAATGAAAATCACACCATCAGATTCAGCGTATCAGAGAACCCTATTATAGAGGTTTCAAGCTCTTATCTGCAAAAATGTAGAATTTTGTATTTTTTGCCAGAAGAAAGATCACGGATGAGTGTTTTTTTTTTTTTTTTTGATTTTCCTAGGGGTGATCGTATCGATCCAGTAGTGCTAGAATATCGTGAAAGTGCTCATTCGAACCGAAATTAAAAGTTCTAGTGCCCTTTTTAAGTGACCAAAAATATTGGAGGGCAACTTGGCCCTCTCCTAAGCTCATTTTTTTTCCAGGGTTGCCCCATAAAAATTTTGATAGAGGGCTGTTGTCCATCGATGTCAATAGTCTAGTAAATAATTCACTAAAAACGACTTAATCACCCACAGCTCACGGAGGAAGGGCTGCAAGTTATGAACTTTGCCCATTTTTTACACATAGGTTTGGTTATTGGGAAGTATACAGGTGCTTTAGGAGGATTTTTTTTCTAGTGGGGGTCGGAGTAGGGGTTACGGGGGAGGATCTGTCCACTGAGGACCTGCAATTTGAGGAATGAATATTCTCATTAAGGGGGCGCCAAATCTCGTTGCATTAATTAAAAAACGGTTTGTTATTGTATAAAAAAACAAGTTTATTTTAAGTAAAAATATGGAGCTATATTAAAACTTAAAAAGAACATAAAATATTATGTATATGACAGGTTTCCCCCCTAGTCAATACCTCGCTCTTTACGCTAAAGTCTTTTAGTACTTTCGAAAAAGCTATCTAATCTAATTAACTGGCATTTGTGATTCAGGGGTTTGTGATTCGAACAAAAATCGATCTCTAGCGTAAAGAGCGAGATATTAACTAGGGGTCAAACTCCCTAATATACGTAATGAAAACATATGAATATAGAAATTCGTTACGTAAGTTAATTCGTAAGTTACGTCAGAAGAAAATTTCGAGAAAGCCAATTAGCCAAAAAAAGGAAAATTAATGTGCGAATTTCGTTTTAACTATTCATGTACGGTGAGCCAAAATCAACGCTGCATTAATTCAAAAACGTTCAGAAATTAAATAAAACAACTAGTTTTCTTAATTGAAAGTAAGGAGCGACATTAAAAATTAAAACGAACAGAAATTATTCTGCATATGAAAGGTGCTGTCCCCTCCTCAACGCCTCGCTCCTTACGCTAAAGTTTGACTGTGTCTCACAACTTAATTTTTTAAAACAATGAAAACTTTAGCGTAAAGAGTGAGGCGTTGAGGAGGGGACAGCCCCTTTCATATACGGAATAATTTCTGTTCGTTTTAATTTTTAATGTAATTCCTTACTTTCAGTTAAAAAAAAACTTGTTTTTTTTTTTAGTTAATAGAGTACTAAATTGAAACTCCCAGTGCACGTTGTGGAGGATGTTGAACTAACCAAAAAGTACTGTATGTATGCTACTACTACTACTAATACTACTACTATTAAAGTTAAGGGTATTAAGGAGACATTTTCAGAACGTTTGGGGGTATGTTAAATTAAATTGAAAAACGCTGTATGTATGCTGGCTGTCAAATTGCTGTATCAACAGTGTAACAAGAACGGTTAAGAGTATTAGGTTGAAAATTTAGCTATTGAAAATGAACTATGTGCATGCTAATACTTCTACTAGTAATAATACTGCTACTGCTATTAGTTTATTCTTTCTCTTGCTTATTCGTTCTAAGTAGTTCAAAGGTCCGTTCAACGAGTCTACGGCTATGGCAAGACCTCCATACCCCACGGGACAAGGACCATAAACAAAAAAAAATTGCCAATTGTTTACACACGTTTAAATGTTTAAATGTTTACACAAGTTTTGTGATGGAAAAAGCTGGGGGTTCAGTTTAATATTGGGTATATGATTGGCCAGTAGTTTTCAAAGATCGCTCTCTAGCTGAAAAAAAAATTGTGGGAGAGGTTATTGATAATAAAAATAGGATAAAAATTTTACCTCATCAGTTTTAAACCTACAGCTATAAGCCTATGGACCAAGAGGCGCTAAATGCTCAGAAAGATTGCGGCTAATAAAAGGCCCCAAAAATGTTTTTTTCCGACGGGCTAAAAAAAAATATGGGTAAGTTCTTGGCCTAAGGGGACTCCAATGCAGAAAGAAAAATAGAAAATAATTGGTTTGTCCCGAACCAGGGCCTAACAAAGGGACAAAAGAAAATTTCACTGGCTGCTTCACATCATATGGGTTTTCGTAGAAACATAGGAAGGGGCCTATTTGATTTTGAAATGAAATTTCTTGTGCCCTTTGTTTAGGAGTGAAAGGATTTTGAGTGCAATCGTCCTCCCGTTGTTTGACCTTTTCTGCCACATATCCCCCACCCGTAACCCCCCTTGAAACTGATTCAAATTTTGAGATAGTCATTTTGGTAAAAAAAAAAAAAAAGATGAAAGTACTTAACTTACTTAAGGCTTCTGCCATATGATATGTGGCATGGAGAGTGTAGGAGCTTTGTTCCTCCAGGTGGACCGATCTGCTGCTATGAGGGTGGCCTCGTCAGCAGCAGTGTCGGAAAAAGGTACCTAGATCTAATCATGACCTAGGCCTAGGGTCAGTCGGGCTTGCAATCCTCCACCCGAAATTGATTGCAATAAAAAAAAATATTGAAAGGTCAGATGATTATGTTTCCACGGTTACATCACCCCCAAAGCCATTGTTCGTAAACAAGCTATAGTAGAAAAGGTGGCTATGTTCGTTTTTGGTTTTATGATCACACAGGAGCTCACATAGGAGGCATAGGCGTAGAGTAGGGGGGGGGGAGGGACTCAGTCCCCATCCCCCCCCCCCCAAAAAAAAATCGAATTCTCCCCTGTAACGTTCAGATTATTAGCACAAACAGACTTCACAGTTATCTTCTCAGTCTTAAGACTGATTCTTTTGACTGATCATGCAAATCAGTTTCTTTTCCTTCCTGGCGAGCAGAAAAAGAACCTGTAGATTTTGACAGTTACAGCCATAATTAGGCTTCAAATTTAATCTTGATTTGGCATGAGCCCCCTTTTCCTGGAAAGTGAAAATGAAGAGTAGGATCCGCTGGGCAAAACCGTCAGTGCTCAGTGATTATTTTGAACTTGAACGGACTATGAGTGAAAGAAACAGAGGCGTAAAATTTAACAATAAAAGATTAGAACACTATTTTTCTGCTAAGAACTCTAAAGACAGAACCAAGTTTACAGATGGGAACTCACATGTTGGTACCGGAACAGGACAGATAAACGAACAACCGAGCACTTGTAGTTTTAGTGGTAATGTTCGAGCTAGTGATGTAAATGAGAAAGCAAATGACCAAGGTAGCCCTAGTTGTAGCAATGTGTCTAGTGTAGCTCATACAGTTAGTGTCAGCGATGTCAATAGTAATAGTACTACCAAAGGCAGAGCATTTTAAGCTAGCTGGACTGAAAAGTACCAATGGTTACGACTTGACACGACTAAGAACGGTGTTGTGTGTACAGTCTGCACAGAATCAGTGAATATGAAAATGTCCCTTCCAAAGACTTCTCGCGATAAAGACTCCTTTGACACATTCGTAACGAAAGGGTTCAGCAGCTGGAAAAAGGCGCTCGATCGCTTGAAGTCGCACGAAGCTTCGGCATTTCACAAAGTAGCTATCGCAACCACAGACTCTTTGCACCCCGGTAATGACGTGAGTCAACAGCTAAGCGCGCAACACAAGCAAGAAGCACAAGGGTTTCGCAAAGCTCTGAAGCTCATATTTTCGTCTTTGAAGTGCCTTGCCTCATAAGGAATACCTATAAGAGATAAGCAAGAAGAGTCTTCGAACTTCCGACGCCTTCTTGAACTAAAGGCAAATGATGCTCCGCTTTTAGAAAAGTGGCTTGTCAGACCAGATAAGCACAAGTTGTTGGTTGTCACCTGACATTCAAAAGGAAATATTAGAGGATATTTGCCATGCTACGCTTAGACTCCTCATAGATCAAGTGAAATGTACAAGTATTTTGGAGTGATGCTTGACGAAACCGCTGATGTTTCCTGTAAAGAACAGATTTCCGTTTGTCTTAGAACTGTTGATGACAACCTCGACATAAGCGAAACGTTTTTTGGGATTTTTTGTAACTGAAAACACAAAGAGTGAAACACTATTTAAGTGCTTGATGGGTGTCCCTTTGTCGTTTCGGTCTTTCGTTACAAAATTGTCGTGGAAAATGCTACGAAGGCGCTGCTAACATGTCTGGGAGCGAAAGGGGTCTACAGTCTCTGGTGAAGGCTCAGGAGGGAAGAGCCTTTTATGTGCATTGCCGTGCTCACAGTCTGAACCTGGTTGCTCAGGATGCGGTGGAAACTAACATCAATATGGGGAATGTTAGTAACATGGTCCAGAGATTTATCGCTTTTGTTAGAGGTTCCCCGAAACGGTTGTGAAGTTTCAACAGCGTAAAGCTGGATAAAGGGGTGGTACTCTGACCATTCTGTCCAACTAGGTGGATCTTAAGAAAGCCCTCTATCGCGACAATCACTAGTAACTACTCCAAAATAATCCATTGGCTTGAGGACTTCAGCAATCATCCAGAAAACCATATAAAGACTGCCGAAGCTGATGGATTTCTTGAGACCTTTACCAACCTTGATAGATTCTTCAAGCTAAAAATTCTTCGCATTATTTTTACTGCAGTAGAAGACTTCAATAATACACTTCAAAGAAAGCAGCTCCACTTCACAGAAGCTGAGGAAATAATCGATTGCCTCTGTAAGGTCTTGGCAGGTATGAGGAATGAACATCGCTTTAAACTGCTATGGGAGGCAGCTGTCTCATGTGCAAACATTCTGGGTCTCAATGAACCAATGCTCCCGAGAAAACGCAAAGTTCCCTGTCGTTTTTATGGAAGCGGTGCTCATTACCATCCGTCTAAGCCTGAAGATACTTATCGCCAAGTTTTCTATGAAGCTATCGATTGCGTTCTGATGAGCTTGACTACAATATTTGAACCAAGCCAAACAACCCAACATCCCTCTAAAGTAGAAGAGTTCGTCGCGGTGTATCTGCCGTTTCGTGCGTGCAAAACTTCTAGAAAGATGATTTTGAGAACTACGCCCAGTTGCAGCTGCACCGAGACATACTCGTTGATCAAGCTAAAGCGAACAAAAAGCAGATCCAGAAATTTGATGCTGTTTTCAGTTTTCTTAAAGAAAATGATTCCCTTGCCAAAGTTGCTCACCAGATGCTGAAGTTAATTAGGATATTGTTGTGTATGCCAGTTTCAAACTGTACTTCGGAAAGATCGTTTTCAGGCCTCCGAAGGCTAAAAACATATCTTCGGTCAACCATGACCCAGGAAAGACTGAATCATTTAGCTGTTTTGTCAGTGCACAGGGAAGAAAGCGTAGATTTCCACGAACTCACAGACGAGTTCATCAAGCGAGCTCAAGTTCGGATGAAGGAACTCTTTCATTATTCATAACTCTTTTATTAGTATTCGACCGACCCGTAGCATTGGTGAGTACCAATTATTCACAGCTTAAATTCGAGGGGAAATTTTGGCACCTTGGGACAGGGTTCAGTCTAAACAGAAATATTTAAAAAATCAACGACGAGATTCTATTCATATAGTAATTTTAATCTTATCCTAAAAGCATCTAGCTATTATCAGAAGAAGGCCAAAGAAGCCTTTAATACAGTTTTAAAATTTTAAACTTTTGCTTTTATTCTTGCCCGAGGAGTCTCGATGTTGTACTTCGGTTTTTTGTTCAGACACAAACAACATTTTTTTTTACCTCATCTCCAAAAAAAAAACTTCCTCGCTTTTAACCCGAAACTCTGTTGTGAATTTAAGAGACTTACGAGCACAGTTTATATAATTATCCAGTAAGATTACCGCAGATGATTTCTGGCTCTTCATTCTCGGTGCGAACAAAAAGCTCCTCCCACTTATTTCTGCACTTATTGTCCACTTATTGGTTGAGCCGGCCAAGTGGTTTTGTCAGTACTTATTCCGTAGGAGATTATTCTTTGTCTACCCGTGAAAAGATCTAATGCCGCTTATGTTTATATCCGCAAAACCGTTCTCTGGAGCACTCGCACCTCGGTCCGGGTTTTTATAATGGGTGAGATAGGGAAAGATCATACTGGATAATTATATAAACTGTGCTTACGAGATAAACCATGTCAAAATAGCGTCCTATCTAACCCACATCTCCCCTAAGGCAAACACAGCTTTTATGTTGCTTTGTTTTTGGTGCAAGGGTTGCCCTCCCCCCCCCCCCTCCGGAGAAATCGAATCTCTACGCCTATGATAGGAGGGGAGGTAAGTGGAAGTTGAACAATGTTTTGGCAGAAAGAGTAAAGCCAAGTCAAAAGACACCATGTATATCCAGATGATGAAATTCCCTTGTCTGCCAAATCTCTGGAATGGCTTGGGGCATCAAAGAATTTGCCTTGAAAACCGTAAAAATGACAACCTTATAATTAATTTTCAGTAATTAAGAGTCCCGTCCTAATAAATATTTCGAGGGGTGTTTTTTTCAGGCATGACTATCATTCTTGAGGCATATTTATATAGGTATTAAACTTAAATGTTCGTCTTGCAACTTTGGCTTCGAACTACTCTTTCAATTTTGAATGTTAACGTTACTGTTATTGGACTTCTCACTAATCACTCCAACGCCCGAGCAAATAATTTCAGCCATTCTAACTTGCTTAATGTGACATTTGAGGTTTGCCCATTTTAGATATTAGTAATTTTTATTCCGTAAATTACTAATTCTCAAGTATGACATGAAATAATTTAGAAAATGGGAGGGATCGAGATACTTGAATCTCTAAAAGAGGGGAAAATCTTCAAATCAATTAGATAAAGATTGTTACCCTGTAACTTTTGGTTTAAACTGCAGTTTTCTATTTTATGCTATTTTTTGTCAATTTTTTATATTCTAGGCAATTCTTCGGGTTTCGCCAGTACACCAGAAGAAAGACTTCGTCGTTATGATGCAGCTATTGGCGCTAATAGGTCTGGATCATCATTGGTTCAATCGTCTGATAAGCTTTTAACTCTTGAGTAAGTACTAGTTATTTAAATGCTCCAGGGAAGGCTGTAAACTGGGAAGGCAGGGAACTGCTTTTATTTTACTGATACATTGTAATTGACCCTCTAACGTTTAACATCCTTTCTCTTTTTAAACTAAACAGAAGCAGAAAGGGAGGAAATTGAAAAAAAAAAAAAAAAAAAAACAGTAACTAGGTGTTTAATATCTGTATAGTTAAGTATGTCTGCTGATGATGAAGACCGATAGTGTCTCGAAATATTCAAAACTTTCGTTTTTGTTTTTTTCACTGTCCCTATTTCGACTTATCGACTTATCCCTATTTGAAACTCTCATTCGTTTAGTAACTAGATGACAGTAAAACAGAAGATAATATTCACTTGCTTTGATTTTAAATAGATTTTTAATATTCTTAAAAAAAAGAAAAAAATGTATAAATACAAGTACTTCTATACATGATTATACAAAAAAATAATATCTGATCCAATTATATGCGCTTTGACTGAAGTATTCATACATCAGGAGGTTATATTGAATTGGAATGTCACTGAAATTTCTTAATCACGAGATTTCTTACGCACCGAGGTCAGGCCCTGGGGTGGAAAGAGAGAAGAACGATATTGTCATAATCGATTTCTTTGGAGAAAGGGGATACAAATTGCAGAAAGTATTTTTGGCAAAGGGTTTTGTACCACCCTTATCCCCCTCCTATGCATTTAGATTTGGTCTTAATAATACGGTATAAACTCCCCATTCTGGTTGTCCAAATAAGTAATAAGAATTGGTTGGCAGTAAATGAGAAATATTGTTGAAGTATGGCAAATATTTTCGTTTTGTAGTAAAACTAAAATATTTTAGTTTTAGCTGCCATCCAATATTTGTGGTCACTTAAAAAGGGCACTAGAACTTTTAGTTTCCGACCAAATGAGCCCTCTACCGACCTTCTAAGATCACTGGTTCGATACTATCTCCCCTGGGAGAAACAAATAAAATGAATAAGTAAACACGCATCTGTGATTCTTCTTTTAGGTAAAGCCCCCTTGATAAATAGTTTAACATATTTAAAAATGCCTTGACTACTATATCGCAGCTTAAACAAACCATTGGAAGACAAAAACCCTGTTTTTATTCTCCCAAGATGCTCTCAAGAGAAACTGCTGAATATTGATGGTACTAAAAATCTTTCGCATTTCCCCTGCATATTTCTGGCATTTTCCTTATAGCTAGGCCTATGTATTCTCTCTATAGATTTAAGGCCAGTTATCATTTGCTACTCCTAGATTACGTTTGCACCTTTTTTTGTCATCGTCCTGTTTAGATTGGGTAATTTCGTTATCAATATTTTTTTCACAGACGTGTAGGGAAAACGTACCTGCTGTTTGAATGACAGCTGGTGATTTTAGCAGAAATTCAACCTTGGGATTAGTATAATCTCGTTTAAGGAGAATTTTGAGGCTTTTATGATGGAAATAAGGTTGGGCAATTTTTCTTAGTTTTAACTCTGCTTGGTTTTATCTAACTTATAATAATGAAAATGTATTTATGAACAACTTTGCAAACGCTGAGGGAAACCGCAATGAAATAAGAAACAGGATGAATACTGAATATAAACCAACACAATGAGTGAGCAAACATTCGAATTAGCCAATGGACTCAAAGTGTTCATCTTGAAGCACTTAATTTTTAATTTTAACATCTGAGGTCTTATGCTCAGAGGTCAGTTCCCTCTACCCCCTCCCTCTTTAAAAAGCCCCAACCGTGTGCCTTTAACCTCAACGATTATATTTAACCTCATCAGGTAGTTCACAAAAGTCAGTGGGACAAGGAAATAAGAAATTCGTAGGACATTGACCACTGTCTCATGTTGATGCAGCAAAAATTCATATGACAGTGTAACATCTTCGATTTTTGTAAGGGTACAATATCCTTTCAGAGGTGTCAAGCTTATTTCTGGGTAATTTCAGCTAAGTGGATACACTTATTTGTCCTATTGCTTTTCCTATTAACTGCTACGTATGAATATAAGATTAGAATTTTGTGGTAAAAGCTTTTGTAATAGTGATTCTTTGTTGTTACTATACATTGTAAAAGAGAGCACGAAAAACTGTCATGTTGGTAAAATTCCAGACGAGGTTCCTTTTCTACCTTGGAAGATAGTTGTGTTTGAAGGTTGAAACTTGCAGGAGTGAAATCTGGTATAAATTGTGCCCAGAATGGGGTTTTCCAGCTCCTATCCTGATCTATTTTCTATTTCTAAGGATTAAATAACAGCATAAAAGACTATGGCTGTCTTATCCATGGAAAACAAATATTTTTCCTTAGTTTTCGTCTGAAAGACCTTTTCCTCTACCCTAGATTATGCAAATACAATTCCGATTGTTTTTAGGAAATTTTGAGCTGTGTGTATTTACGTTCTTTTAAATTTCAAACACATGTTCCCAAATTCTTTAAATTCTTGTATATCAGAATATAGAATAAGTCATGATGCTGAATGCACTTTCTGTCTTTCTTGTGTATGCAGCAGATCTAATTCTGAAAGTTTCAGTTTTATAGTACAAAGCTTGTCCAAGTCAATCAAAGGTTGATGTCCTTTGAAAGGGGGAGGGATAGAGATGGATAACATAGAAAACTTTCTTGAGCCAGAGTTTAGGCTTTTGAAACGTTCTTGAAAGTTATATTCACATAACTCTCCAAATTTTCTAGAAAGCAGAGTCCTTCTTGTAAAGTCCTTCTTCTGAAGTTTTAGACTTCTAAATTTTCTTCACATTTCTGTATTGGAAGCACCGCGTTCAGTTGATGGTCATTAAATTTAACAATTTTTTGTGAAGAAGCGGGTTAGGATTCAGGTATTCCGTTCTTAAGGTTTACCAAACTCGTTTCATCTCATGCTTAAGAAGTAAGAAGCTCTCTTTTATTTTTATTTTTTTTTAATAACCAATATGTACTTCAAGCCTGAGGGCTAAAAATGAAAGATTGGGTAGTTTGGTAACCATAAACTTTGCCTAATGTCCATCTTAGAAAAAAAAGCTATGAAAGAAAGAGTAGGATGTAGACTACTCTTGTGTCGGTCCCAAGTGATTCTGTTTCTTTTTACGAATAACATCATCACTTTGTAATGTCCATCTCTTTGTTTTTGCAGCTTCTCTAAACCAATCGAAAAGCCTAAAAGTAAAACCGAATTACTGATCGAGAACAGTCTAAGGAAAAGGAGAAGACCAACGTACAAAGGAAAGACTCATACGAAATCGAAAAACTACAAAGAGGTATTGTTGCTTTATTCTTATTATGTAAAATTCATCACAACTGATGAGTTTAAGCTACTCTAAACCTTTTTTCGATGTGCGTGTGGAATAGTGAGGCAATATTTTGAGTTGCTTGCTATTTACTATTTGAATTGCTTGATTAAATGTAAATAAGATCAAAAGGACTTTTTCCCTTTCTATTTTAGCTCTTTCTTTTTCATATTCCTCTTCTCCTGTGTTTAGGGCAAATGTTTTAAAATAAGTATTTTTGGACACGGGCCTGATTCTTAGGGATTTTAAGAGGGTTCATCCTGGGGAATGGTGACGAAAATATAACGTTTGTGTATTTCAACCACGCTTTATGGAGGGGGTTCTTAAGAACAATATCCACGTAGAGAAGATTACCATGTATCCCCGTTCCTCCTATGAAAGTTCCCCCATTCTTCCTTCTATGACCACATCAGGATTGTGAGTCAGTAAAAAATTAATTCTGAATCTTTTTCAAGTTTTAGCTTATTAGTAATATCTTGTAACGCTGAATGTTTAACTAGACTAATATTCTATAATTTCTTGGTGAAAATCAAGTCATTAGAATGAGAAAAATGTCGAGGTAGCTAAAAAATCTAGGTATAAAGAATAGCAAAGTTGCTACTTTCGGAGTTTGTTTATTTCTCTCAACTGGAACTGTAGGTTTATGTTCTGTGTGCTAATTTTTGATGCGTTGTTTTTCTGCGTTTCTATTACATCTACTACTAGTAACGATCACTTCAGTACAATGCCACCCGAGGCCAACACAGCTACGCACGCTCCTCTTTCATCCCAATCTATTCAAAGCCTGCCTTTTTACTCCCTCCCAGGAAGTTCGTATTTCCTTTAAATCTTTCTTTATGACGTCCGCCCACCCCAGACGAGGACGACCTGCTTTCCGTTTAGCCCTAGACGGTTGACCGAAAAGATTGCTTCGGCAATCTGTCATCCTTCATCCGCACGACGTGCCCTGGCCACCTTAACCTGTCTTTCCGCCCTAGAAAACGGTATTGCACCATATTTTTCATACAGCCTACTGTTTGAAATACGGTCAGTCAGCTGGGTACCCAGAACAATCCGTAAGAAATTTCTCTGGAAAACATCTAGAAAATCTTCATCTGCTTTACGGAGCGCCCATGCTTCAGAGCCATATTTGAACACTGTCATCACTGTAGCTTTTAATATTCCAATCCTGGTTTGCAAACTTATCTTGCTATTCATCCAAACCTTTTTTTAACTGTGAAAAAACACCCCGAGCCTTGGATATTCTACTTTTAATATCTTTACTGCTCCCACCATCTTTACTAATAATACTACCAAGGTAAGTGAAGCTGCCCACCTGATTAATCTTTTTGTTACCCAACATCACCTTTTCATCTTCACTTATTCCTAGCCTTAGTTACAAGTCTTCTTAACATTCATTTTCAAACCTATTCTAGCACCCTGAACTCGCAAAACCTCTAAAATATCATTTATTTTGCTAACACTTTCATCTAGGATGCTTAAATCATCCGCATAATCTAAGTCCAGGAGACTTTTTCCTCCCCATTTGATTCCATGGTCTCCCATTGCCTTTACTGTGCTCCTTAAGACAAAGTTCATCAAAATAATCCATATAAAAAGGGATAGAACACGACCCTGCTTAACTCCTGATTTAATACAAAACCAGCTGCTAACCTCATTTCCTACCTTAACCGCAGCAGTGTTATTCTCGTACATAGCACTAATCACTTTACTGTATTTGGCTGGTATACCATACAAGGGCAAAACCATTGCTAAAGCTCTTCTATCAACAGAATTGAACGGTTGCTCATAATCTATAAAACTGAGGACCAACGGTGTTTGACAGCTCAGGCACTTCTCAATTATTATCCTAAGAGTGAAAATTTGGTCGACACATCCTCTACCTTTTCTAAAACCGTTCTTCTCTTAAAACTTAGAGATGCTGTCTTCAGCATCTCTTAGTGTTAAGATTATTGTATCACTAAGTGATTTGGTACCTACTGAGACTAGACTGATAACCCGATAATTTACCACACTCACTCTTATCACCGTTCCTATACAGTGGTTTAATTAAGGTTTTCCTAAAATCGTTAGGTACTTCTCCTTTTTCAAAAATCATATTCATAATCTTCAGTAACGTATTTCTAACCTCATAGTCACCATATTTAAAAAACTCATTTGCCGCACTATCAGCACCAGAAGCCTTATTATTTTTTTATCCTTTTAATACTGTCGCTAATTCTTGCTCACAAAACAAATCTTCCTTCACATCCAAGGTATCACGAACTTTTTCATTTTCCTCTATATCTTTTCCTGCAACTCTATCTCGGTTTAGCAAATTCTCAAAATGTTCTGTCCATCTCTCTTTAACTCTCTCATTATCATTAATTGTAGCCCCCTTCTTATCTTTAACTGGGACAAGTCCGGATTGACTACTCCTTCTCAATTCATTAACATACCAGTACAATATTTTACTATTATGCTGTCTAGCTGCATCTTTCGGATCCTCGGCAATTTTATTTACACTTCACACCTCCTTAGTTCATATTTTAATGCTTTCTCCACTTTCTTTACATTCCTTTTATTTTCATATGATCTATCACTCAGATAATTCTTGTACAAGTCCCTTCTCTTTTCTATTAAACATAAAGCTTTTACACTAATATTCTTAGCTACAGTTCTAGCTTTCTTCCCAAAGACAACTTCAGCAACTTCACAAATTATTTTTCAAAAATTATTCCAATCATCTTCCACGTTGTCAAATTTTATATTTTCAAGTTTAATATTCAACTGTTCCTGGAAAGTTTCTATCAAATTCTCATCCTGGAGTCTACCTACATCATAACTTCCCGGGAGGTAGTTACCCTTCCAAAATGTCAGCTGTAAATTAACCATAGACACCACTAGATGGTGATCTTTACTTTTAACATCAATAACAGCACTCTTGTATACCCTAGTATCTTGTATTGATCCTGCCAGTCTTCGGTTTACTGTAACATAATTAATAAGGTTTGCTATCTTACCATCACGTGAATACCATTTTAACTTATGAGCCATTTTATGACCAAGCACCATATTGGTTATAACTAGATTGTTATACCTACAAAATTGCGAAAGTCTGTATCCATTACTATTTTCTTTTCCTGCACCAAATTTACCTAGGCTAGGATACCATCTATCCATATTTCTGCTGACCTGGGCATTAAAATCTCCTAGTGAAAACATAATATTTTTTACCTGGGACCCTGCCTGTTTGCTCCTGTAACTGTAAGTAAAATTTATCTGAGTCACTAGTACCTCCGTCAGTCGGTTCTACAGGGGCATATACTACTATAACTGATATTCTGAACTTTTTAGTCATAAAATGAGCAATTAGTATTCTATTATCAAGACCATCCCAGCCTAAACAAGATTTAGAAGCTTCCTTATTCATGATGAGCCCTACTCCCTGTCTATGTACCCCATCCTTCTTGCCTGAGTAAACAAATTCTATATCATCTAATTTCATGCTTCCTACCCCCCGGGGATGTGAGTTTCTGAAACACCTAATATGTCCAGTTCGAATCGTCTGAATTCGTCAGTCAAAATGTCGATACGATAGTAATTTTTTAACGCCATAACATCCCATGTTCCAATTTTCATATTTTATAAATCATTGAAATTATTTTGGCCTCTGGAAAAGCAATGATCCCGGATACCAGTGCAGGACGGGGATCACATATCTTCTCAAGTCTACAGCGAAGTGCTTAAGTCGGCTTTGAACACTTCACTTATTCCTAGTCTTACCGACTTATTCTTCTTAACATTAATTTTCAAACCAGTTCTAGCACATTGAACTTGCAAAACCACTAAAAGTTCATTCATTTTGCTCACACTTTCATCTGGGATGCTTAAATCACCAGCATAATCTAAGTCTTGGAAAGTTTTCCTTCCCCGTTTGATTCCATGTTTTCCCATTGCATTTCCTGTGCTCTATTTTGAAGACAAAGTCCATCAAAATGATTCAAATAATTCGGGATAGAACACAACCCTGCTTAACTCCTTATTCAATACGAAACCAGCTACTAACCTCATTTCCTACCTTAACCGTAGCAGGGTTATTCTCATACATAGCAATAATCACTTAAATGTATTTGTCTGGTATATAATACAAGGATAGTAACTTCGCTAAAGCTCTTCTTCAGCTGAATGAAATGCCTCCTCGTAAACTGAGAGCCAAAGAGTATAAAACTGAGAGCCAAAATGGGTTTGATGATTCAGGCACTTCTCAATTATTACCTTAAGAGTAAGAATTTGGTCGACTCATCTCTCCCCTTCCCAAAACTACATTGTTCTACTCTTAAGATATTATCTACAGTATCTCTAAGTCTAAAAAGTATCATCATACTCAGTAATTTGATTCCTACAGAAACCAAGCTAATGTCTCTATAATTACCACACTCACTCATATCACCCTTCTTGTAGAGGGTTTTAATGAGATCTTTCCTAAAATATTTAGGTACTTCTCATTTTTCAAAAATCATATTCATTATCTTCAGTAACATATCTCTAACTTCATAACCACCATATTAAAAAAAAGGGATTTTCCTGTAAGAAGAAGTTGAGTAGCAGTTTTCTGCGAAAGGGTTGTCAATTCGCAAAAACTCAACTCACAAAATATTTGTCTTAAATCTGTAGGGGGCGAATTATTGCTTTTTAAAAATTTTCTATGAAAACATAAAAAACAACATTTTTCAACTAAATACCCCAGAAAAGGGTATTTTTCAAAGTCTGGGGAGGGAAAGGCAAAATTTCAGGGAAGCACAGGCCCTGTCCTCCCCCTCCCCCCCTCATATCCAATTGAAACCACTCTGTGAGTGAAATGACAAATGAAGATTAATCTGAAGAAATTGCAAGATGTGTATGAAATTTTGGTAAAAAATAAGTTTATGGAGAGTTTTGGTTACTAGCCAAAATCACGCTGCTTCTGTCACCTTTGTTGTAGCTCTTAGCAATAGTATCATCCAAATGACTTGCTACCAAATGCTGTAATTAGCATTGAGGCTGATGAAAGTACATTCACTGAAAGAGTATTTAAATGAAAATTCCGCTGTCCAAATTTTTCTTTTAATATTCTCATTTGGGCTGATCTTAACTTAAAATCAAGAGCTTTTTGCATTCTATTTTTCTTTTTTTTTTCTTTTTTGTGTGTCCGTGCTTGACTCTCTGCCTGCCCGTCCATATGTTTTTCTATTGGCAAACAGACATATACACACTTATAAACCTACACTCTCAGATACAGACATAAACACATAAAAAATTGTATTGTGTGAAGAGACTGCCTAAGGCAACAACACACACATACACAAAAGTAAATGAAAACACGAAGTATAATACCATAAAAAAAATCCCCCAAACATTGACTTTTTTGGAGTTAAGGGCTTGCCAAAAAGTAACCACACATTCACAGAGAGAGAGACAATCACATATGGTTGTTCCTGTGTGTCGCGTTTATGTTCAGCTAATTTTATTAGAACGCGCCCCTGTGTATTGTCTTGTTGTTTGTCAGGTTTTGTTTTTGTGATTATAAGAGGCATTCTTGCAAAATACTTCAACTCGTTTTTATTAGAAAGGAAACGAAAACTTATCAAAGATATGAGTTTTCGATAGAGAGTTATGTCGGGTCAGCAGGTCTGATAATATGAGTGTATAGGGACAGAGTTTTGGGTACCTATTTTGCGGAGAGACTCCAATGCCTAGCCTTTGGAAAGACGCTGATGTGATCAAAATAAAAAAAAAATTGACGATGATTAAAGTGATGCGGCGGTGTTTCTTAAAGTAACACCTTAAAGGAAAGCCCATGATGGGATGGGGGGAGGGGGGGCCTGAGAAATTACTGTTCCTAGTTTTTGCTGGCTCTGGCATCAAGCCCTTAATAGCAATTTTTGTTTTGTAAATTTTGTAGGTTTGCTCAAAAGCTTTAGATCTAGTTAGTAGTAAGTGGTTGAATTAACATGAATCAACTGTGTAAATCCTGTTTGGTTATGTTCCTTTTTTCAGGTCCTAAAAGCCATGATAGAGAATATTAATGAATATGTTTGCAGTTCAGACAGTGAAATTCCGAAGTAATCAGAATTGTGGTTTAGCATTTATTTTAATAAATTTCTGTTCCTTCTACTGCTTTGTATTTTGCAATTCACCAAACGAAGATTTGGCCCTTGCTCATATTTTTTTTTCAGGCATAAGTTTAGTTGGTCAGAACTGAAGAAATGCAGATGAAAGGTAGAAAATGTGCGAATCATATGAAAAGTATACGAAATTGTAGGAAAGTCGTGAAAATATCTTAATTTTGATGGAAAATTTTGTTCGCTATTGCTTGTACTGTATTACAATATAAGCAAAATTTGTAAGAAGTTAAATCCGTTTCCCTAGAAAAATAATTCTTTTATCCTCATGAAAAATTAAACATCAGCAACTATAACGACAAAGTTCTTGATATTGAAAAAGTAAAACTAATTAGGAAAAATGTCGACATCTTGGGGGGTTATTTTGTACTTGTTCCGTTCTCGTCATCGATTACATGCTCCGTGATTGTCTAGGGTTTCGCATCTAAATCGGAAAAGCCAAAATATTAGCTTCGGAGTTTGCTAACGATATTGCCTGGAAAGAGAAGAACAAGGCCAAACTCCAGGATCTGCTCAACACTATCTGTGAAATTGCTAGCCGCCGTGACCTCGAGTTTAACCGGAAGGAGGCAAGGAGCATGGTGGTTACTGATTCTCTCCTGGATAAAAAGCGTAGAGATTCAACCGATAGAGTTCAGGCACCTTGGTAGAACGGTCTAAAATTCTGGGTCAAGCAAGCGGAAAGTGTAGTTGAGGATGGGGCAAGACAATGGAGAGCTTTTTGTCGATTGAAGCTACTCAGGCGTTCGAAAAAGTATTCTATGAAGTTGAAATCAATGCTATTTGATAGCATTATTCTTTCTGCACTTCTCTACAGTAGTGAGTGCTGGAAATAGAATCCGGAACAAGAGAGACGGGTTCTTGTCTTCTAAAAGAGCTGCTTTCGAAGGATCCTTAATATCAACCGGAGAAATCATGTCATAATCCAGATAGTTCGCTTTATCTCTAGCCAGTCCGTGGTTGCAGACGTCGTTCGGCAACACAGTTGGTGATTTCTTTGACACATGATCCGTATGAAGGATCACAGGATCCCGAGACAGATCTTGGAATTAAAACTTCCGGGAATCCGCAGGACACTGTATTGCATTGTAGTTATCAAATGGACCTGTCCAACATTTACACGACGATGCAACCCCAGTGGGACAGTGCTTGGGAAGCAGTACACATGTAGAATGACTAGTGGCTATTTATAGATGTTCTGGGTGCCTCTGGTGGTACAGGAGGATCTAAGGTTAGATCTAAGTATGCCTAGTGAGAGTATTGAAAATTTGCCGAGAGAGAGAGCAGATCTGGACGACAAAGAGAGTATCGCAAATTTGCCGAAAGATAAAGTGCAAGTTTGGGCGGCAAAAAATGTGTTTCGTATCTGAAGAAAGATAATGCCGTGTATCCAAGAGAGAGAGAGTCTTTCCTTTGTGGTTAGTTGGAATTTACGACAGTTTATTTATGAAGGAACATATTCTTAATTGTTATCACTTAAGAGGCATTGGCAAGGATAGAGGGATCCCTAGAATAGCTTAAATTGCCTTGCCAAGTCTACTGGAATTCAAAATAAAGTTATCAAATGATCATTTACTTGTTGGTGAACATCTGTCAGCGGAGAATACATTAAATCGAGTTAGCTGAATTTTCGTTTTTGAAAAAATAAAAAAAGTTGGTGTTTGTCTACTAGGTACTTTAGCAGCATGAACAACCCATCAACGTGTTTGAAACGATCTTAAACTCCCAAAAGCACGTAATTTATCACCACTAGAATCAGCAGGGCTGCAAGTTTTGTACCTTGAGGTACACCGAATGTTATTTCGGCCCATTTCAAGTAAAAATCTCCTGGGAAAAGTACGCTGATAACGGCCACGAAGAAAATCAATAACAAGCAGCAGAATACGCTTCTTTAAACCCATCATCTTTAAGTTTTCGGCAGTGGTAGTATGGCCGATTAGGTCAAATGTTTTCCGATAATTGCTAAAACAAGCCCACAATAGCCTTTCTTTGATCTAGCGTTGGGTTATTAGGTGGAATAATCTTACTAAATAGTGTGTAGTGCTGCTTCCGTTCAGACAACCGTATTGAAATGGGTCAGGGGAAGGACTAATTTGAGAAAGAAGTTCACGGTAAATGAGCGATTCAGTCGCTTTGGTTACGTTAGGAGGAGGCAAGATCGGCAGCAGCTGTTCACAATATTTTGGACCTTTGACTGTGGGTATAACTCGTGCGTATGCCTTCTTTCATGCCGGGAGGAAATTTTTGTTCCTTGAAACCCTGATTAATCACTGAAATGGGGGGGGGGGTTTGGCCAGAGAAACTGCAATCAGTCTCTTTACTGTCAATTCTCCAGGATACGATGAACAGTTCTTTACCGTCTTCTCGATCTTCTTGAAAACCAAATGTTATATCACTTTTAGAATCAGTTTTTCGGGAAAATCTCGTATGAACTTCTCAATTTCTCAGTCGTTGATGGAAGATGGAAGGGTAAGTGGTGCAGATTGGTGACTTTACTAAAAGGTTGAAGTTTGAAAGAAAGTGAAAGATTTATACATTTGGGAATAATGTTAACCGCTAACGTTGGTTAGAAAGAGTATGTAAAAAAGATGATTAAAAGAGGGAAAGCAGTTTCATTAACAATTCTACGTAACTCTTTACAATTCTACGCAAACGATTCTACATAATCCTGCAATACTTTAGGGAACTGAACTATGGGAATACGACCTGACAGCGCAGTTAGAATCAATACAGCTGCAAGAATTTAAAAGATTAATGGGAGTCCACTTAATGATAAACAATTAGGCTATAAAAGGAGGATTGCACTCCCAGCCGAAGGCAGTGAACCAGGAGATCAGTACCTGCGCAACGCAGACCATTTGGTCAGCATGCGTAAAAGTTTTTTTTTTTTTTTTTTTTTCTAAAGGGAGACCAAGGATTATTTTCACTTATATTAAGTAGTCTAGCGCAAATGAAACGGTACTGGGAAGAGGTTTTTAGCCTGCCAAATGATAGGCTAGCAAAGGCAGCTTATTTGGAGATGCTACGGTTGAAACGGAAAAGATCATGCGCCGTATGAAATAAAAATTGTATCTGATGGAGCAGGACTGTCTTATATTTGGAATGAGGGGCTAAGTCTGCTAAATAAGGACGAATCGCTTATGGTTTGGTCTAGGAGTGAAATGAAAGGCCAGGAAACCCAGATCTGGATCCAGGTAGTGAGGAGGTCAGAGACGTTGAAGTATTATGCAAAAGTATTATTTTAAACTAGAATTATCGCCCGAGGTATTAGTGACCTGGTTTCGTATTCGAGCGCATTGCCTACCATTAAAAAGTAGAAAAAAAAAATTGGAAAGAAAAAGGGTAGCCTCAGATATGATTTACTCTTACCCCAGATGCAATAAAGGAGTTGAGGATGCGGCACACATTTTGGTTGGGTGTTAACAGCTTTCTCATTTAAGAAGTAAGTTTTTTTAAGGTGATGCCCTTGAGTTCCCCGGGATCGTGCAGACGACTTCAAAGGGTACAATCATCCAGGTTTGTATATAAGTTAGTGAAATGGTAAAGAAACGAAATTAATACTTTTTATTTGGATAGGGGAGACAAGGTCATTATTTGGGAATCTGAAATGTGTGTTATAGTATACTGTGTTGTATGGCCTTGATAGCTTAATAATGAGAAATAAATTTGTGTACGTTTTATTGATGTGTGGTAATGAAAGGAGAGTAATTTAAGTACGTGTTTTTTTTGTGCTGTCATTGTTTTTGCCAAGAGAAACGAATAGATTTATGTTACTATATTTTGATTTGAATTATCGAATACTTTTTTGTGTCGCCTTGTTCGTCTTATGTGATAATCTGTCGTCCTTCATCCACAGCACTTGCCCTTGCCATCTCAACCTTTCTCTCGGATAGCCCAAGAAAGTGCGATTGAACCACGCTTTTCGTACAACCTATTGTTTGAGTAACGGTCAGTCAATCCGGTACCCGAAACAATCCGCAGGCTTCCTCCGTTTTTCGGAGCGCCAATGCTTCGCAACCATACTTCATCACTGTCACCACTGTACCTTCCAATACTTTAATGTTCTTTCGTTCCTCTTAACTTTTTTCAGCTATGGAAAACACACCCTGGGCCATCGCTATTCTGCTTCTAACGTCTTAACTGCACCCACCGTCTTTACTAAAAATTAAATAAAAAAAACAAGTTTTTTAACTGAAAGTAAGGAGCGGCATTATAACTTAAAACGAACAGAAATTATTCCGTATATGAAAGGGGCTGTCCCCTCCTCAAGGCCTCACTCTTTGCGCTAAAGTTTTTTATTGTTTAAACAAAATAGTGTTGTGAGACAGAGTCAACCTTTAGCCTAAAGAGCGAGGCGTTGAGGAGAAGACAGCTACTTTCATATTCGGAATCATTTCTATTCGTTTTAAGTTATAATGTCACTCCTTACTTTCAGTTAAAAAAAATTGTTTTTTTAATTTAATTTCTGAATATTTTTAAGTTAACACAGGTTTTGATTTTTGCTCACCGCACATGAATAATTAGAACGAAATTTTCATATCAAATTTACTTTTTTTTGGCTAAATGGTTTTCTCGAAAGTTGTTCAATTTTACTTACGAACGTTTTTATTAGTAATAAATATACGTAACTTACGAATTAACTTACGTAACGAACTTCTATATTCGTATATTTTATTACATATATTAGGGGGGTTCGCCCCCCCCTCCTAGTCAATACCTTGCTCTTTATGCTAAAGTTCGAATTTAGTTCCAATTCTTTAAAAATGGCTCCTTAATCACAAAGGCCGTTAATTAGAATAAATAGCTTTTATGAAAGTACTAAGAAAACTTTAGCGTAATGAGCGAGGTATTGACTAGGGGATGAAACCAATCATATACGTAATAATTTCTGTTCGTTTTAAGTTTTTATGTTGGTCCTTACTTTCAGTTGAAAAACTTGTTTTTTTTTTTAATTTAATTTCTAATCGTTTTTTTAAATATTGCTGGGAAATCCGGTACCCCCTTAATAGAAATGTCCCTTCCCCCCATGAAAACTTCCGCCATGGAAAGATCCTCCCATGTAATCCCCGACCCACCCCCCCCCCCCCCCCCAAAACGTCTGTATACTTCCCAATAACCATTACTATATGTAAACATTGGGCAAAGTTCATACCTTGCAGCCCTTCCCCTGGGGACTGTGGGGGATCCTCAAAGTCATCCTCAAAGACATAATTATCATATTTTTCAACCATGCTGAACAAAATGGATATCTCAAAATTTTGATCGGGTGACTTAGGGAAAAATGAGCGTGGGAGGGGGCCTAGTTGCCCTCCATTTTTTTGGTCACTTAAAAAGGGCACTAGAAATTTAAATCTCCGTACGAATGAGCCCTCCCACGATATTCTAGGACACCTGGGTCGATACGATCACCCCTGGGGAAAAAAAAAAACAAATAAACAGGCATCCGTGATTTTTCTTCTGACAAAAAATACAAAATTCCACATTTTTGTAGATAGGAGCTTGAAACTTCTACAATAGGGTTCTCTGATACGCTGAATCCGATGGTGTGATTTTCATTAAGGTTCTATGACTTAGAGGGTATTTTTCTCTTTTTTCGAAAATCAGGCAAATTTTCTCAGGCGCTTAATTTTTGATAGGTAGGACAAAACTTGATGAAACTTATATATTTGAAATCAGCATAAAAAGCCGATTCTTTTGATGTATTTATTAGTATCAAAATTCCATTTTTTAGAGTTTCGGTTACTATTGAGCCGGGTCACTCCTTACTTACAGTTCGTTACCACGAACTGCTTGAGAATATTACCTAAATAAGTGAAGCTATCCACTTGACCGATCAACTCGTTACCCAGTATAGCCTTTGCATCTTCACTTATTCCTAGTCTTAGCAACTTAGTCTTCTCAACATTAATTTTCAAATCTATTCTCCCACCCTGAACTCGCAAATAGCTTCTGTTGATTATTTTTGTTTTTCAGCTGTCAAAAGGTAGGTCTATCCCTAGACCTTCAAAACCTCGCAAGATCTATAAAAAATATATCTTAAAGGATCAATATCTTCCCGAATATCAGCAGTAATAATTTCGGTTCAGTGATGCCTGCCAATACTAATTTTCAGCAGTTTCTTTCAAAATAGCGTGCTGATCTTATTCTCTTTTAATTTCCCTTACCATGAGAAAAACAAGGATTTATTCACAAAACACATAATAAAGAAAAAGCTATTGCTGCCTCCCCTAAAAAGCAAAGCTTTTCCAAGGGGGAGGTAGAGAAAACAAAATTCCTAAAACAAAAAGAACACTTGGCCAACGACACCACTAATACCATCACACTAAACAACAAATATAAAAAAAATATCATTACTTTGTTTTTCCTCCGGGAACATTTTATCAACATAACCCCTACAATAAAAAAAAACTAATATTCTACAAAACCGCAGTTCCATAATGGATTTCTAAATATATGGAAATGTGTTTAGTAAATATATCCCCCCTCCTAAATAAAAAGTGTTGCTTTCGTTTCTTTACCACTTCATTAACACATCTATATTAGTAAATAAATATTAAAATCCATAAAACAATATCCATACCGGATTCCAGAAGCAAAAAGGGAGGAAGTGAATAGAGATAAAACGAATGCTAGAGTTCGAAGTTATAGAACTATCTAATTCGGAATATGCAGCACCGACAGTGTTGGTTCCTAAAAAGGACGGGTCAATGCGCTTTTGTGTCGATTATAGAAAACTAAACAATGTTTCAGAATCAGACGTATACCCTATACCAAGAATTGACGAAATTTTAGAATCGGTGGGGACTGCAAATTAATACCAATTTTAGATTTATGAAGAAGTTACCGGCAGATAAAACTACATCCAGAAGACAAGAAAAAACGGTGTTCGTCTTGCAATTAAGGTTATATCAATTTAAATACACGCCTTTTGTGGCAAAAGGAGCACCAGCAACTTTCCAACTTGCTAAAAGTAGATTATATTTCAAACCATTACCGTATACGAGATCATATTTAGATGATATAATAGTCTTTTCAAAATCATTTTATGAACATATTCTGCACCTAGAACAAGTCTTAAAAAGAATTAAGGATGCAAGATTAACACTAAATGTAGAAAAATGTAAATTGGTAAAAATGCAGACAAATTACCGTAATTGGGTCACGTAATTGGGAATGGATTCATTAAATCTCTAAAAATGAAAACGGAACAAGTTAAAAACGCAATGATTCTAGCTACAAAGAAAAAGTTCGGTCATTCTTATGGCTGGTAGGTTGTTATCAAAGGTTCATACCGAACTTTGCAACAATAACGAAGCCATTAACAGATTTAACGAAAAAGGGAGTCATAGACCTTATAAGACTGGGTAGAAATGAACAACAGGCGTTTGATACATTAAAAACGCCCTCTGTAGCGATAAAATACTACAGGACCCGAATTTCTCTTTACCTTTTGTTCTACAAACAGACAGCTCGGATTATGGACTGGGGGCAATGTTATCCCAGGAATTTTATCTCCAAAAAACTAACGAAGGCAGTAGTGAATTACAGAAAAATTGAAAAAGAATGCATAGCAACCGAATACGCGATTAAAAAACTTAACTATTACCTATATGAAAGAAAACTTACAATCGTAGCAGATCATAACTCATTGCGGTGGCTAAAAATAAGGAAACGTGATTACCGACACCTAGCAAGGTGGGCCTTATGCCTCCAAGAATACGACTTTGAAATAAAAATTAGACCAGGTAGAAAAAAAAAACTAGGACAGGTAGAGGAAATGGCAATGCGGATGGCATGTCCCGATTATAGAAAAAAAAGGGAGAATTACAGAATTTGGGGAGATAAAAGAGCATAGAGGGAGGAGAAGGTCTTGGATCTATTAGGAAAAATCAGAGATGGCCAGAAAATAGAATTGAATGGATTACAACAGGTTTCGGAAAAGTCAGGAGGTATTGAATTCCGGGTTGAATTGGAAAGGCTCATGAAGGAATCTGATACTGGTCCTATGGACTATAAGGGGTATTTGGCGTCTTCTGAGGAGGAGGAATTTCTTGGGAAGGATCTCCTGTGGGAAATGATGAAGGAAGGGCAGTTCCCACAACTCACAACCGTTGGGCTAGTCGTGCTCCCTTTCCCGAGGTGTGGCCTTTCCAAACTAGAGCCCTTGAGAGATACTCTCTCCCATTTCGAGTAAATACATGTCCCTTCAAAACCTTTGCCCAGTAGCCTCATTCACTATTCATACCCTGTATTGGAATCGACACTCATTTCCTACAAAACATGTTCTCTGAGCCATACTTCAAACTCTCATCTTCATTGAAATCGACATTCATGCTTTATACTATCATCCAAGTGGATGGGACCCAGAGAAAGCTTATCACATGTTTGGCTTGGATTTTTTTCAACAATTCCCTGTAGCCTACACCAACTGAATTTGCAAACTTTTGACTCTTGTGCCACGAGCAATTTTAAATTATGCTACGGGGCAATTCGTGTTTTAATTGAGACGTGGATTTGTTTTCATCGTTGGAGGTTAGGAGGCTAGATTAGCCAATCCCTCCTGAAGTATGCATCATCGCATATGCCAGAGCCAGATTCTCTGATTTTCTAAAATGTAAATTTGGGAGAGTGAGAGAACTTCTGATTTAATCATGGTAATAGGTTTTGATTATTGATGACCAAGAACCCATATGATTTTGGTGATTTCTTGGTTTTTTCCATTATGCAGGCGGGCTGGTGGATATATAAATTCCTCTTAGGCTATGCTTGAGTATTAATGGATTATATTAGCAAGATTGGGTTCCACAAGACGAAGGCTTTCCCTTCTTCAAAATCACAAACTTGATGTAGATGGCGATACAGCCAATAGCTTCGTTACGGTGAACAGAGGCATTGAAGGGTAATGGATCCTAATCTAAGCGGATAGTATGACAGTAGCCAACCTGTGGCCCCTAGTTTCCAGATTAATGTCCTTTTTTGTTGTTTCTTTTGTTAAGTTAAAATTATTCCATTTTTAGGACTCTTTGTTTCATCCCACCCCCTTTATTTTTAAATACTACGTATCTTTGGCTTTCCCTTTTTGCGAAATATTTTGGATAATTTCTCGGAGGCTGGCTAATTAGCCATGAGTAGAAGCGGCGTAGTTAAAATGAGTCATCCCGAACCAAAATGTATTTTTAAATGGCTAGACACAGTTGAAATTCGACTGCCATAAAAGAAAGGTTGGATTCATACATTGGGGATGACGCGTTGCCTGACGTCGCACCCACCGAGGTTTAGGATCGGTCAGTCTGCACGAGTTCTGCCTCGTTGTGTTTTTATTTTTGCCCTTTTGAAGCAAAGTTGATTTCATTTCGTTTTGTGATTCTGATTTGAAAAGAAGTAAGCGTATTCTGTCTACTTTTGGCTTCTTTTTGACTAGCCTAGAGTTTAATATAGGTTATTTCATTGACAAGAGCTTTGGTACAAGGAGAGGGTCCTGTATTATTTGAGATGTTTCCTGAGGGAAAATAAGAGTTTTATGAGAAAAATTTTGGGCTCGATATTATGGCCCCATACAGTGGTCATACATACCATAGAAAGTACAATTGTCGTATCCCTACTGGTTATAGCCATAGCCAGACCACAGCGCGAAAATCAGCAATGACAGAACTCGTAGAATCCTTGGCATGTCAGAGTTGATTGTGGCACTGTGGCGCCAGAGGACTTACATTAGTGGCTATAGGACTTACCCTGGCAGCCCATTAGATTACCAATATGGGTGGCAGATAAATCCACGAGAGACGGTAGCTTGCGATACCATACCCTATTACCATCAGTGGGAACAAATAGATTTCTTCAATTCTTGGAATCAAACGTCTTTACATTTGGTTGCTTTTGGCTAGGCATTGCGGAAACCTAAATGTTTGTTAGCTATTAATGTCAAAGGGTGCAAAAATAAATTATTTAAATTAAACTAGTCAGACAGCCTTAATGCTAGCTTTTTCTAAAAATGCTTATTAAGGAATCGCCGACGATACCATTTAGCATCTTAAAGGGCAAAATGTATTTACATTTTATTAGCCCATAGATTTGTTCGGAGAAAAAAGATTTTAGGCACTTTAAATTTCGAAGGGTCGCTTGAACCACGATCCAATAAATGCGGCTTTCTCCGAAGGGTGCACTTAGCAGCAGTATTTCAGGGAACAGGCCTCCTACGGATGATGGGGAGGCTTTCCCCAAATGTGTCCTGAAATGTGACAGTGATTGATTTTCTGTTTTCATTTTTGCATGGGTAATCATAGTTGGGCTTGAAATTCTAGCTCTTGCTAACCCTTACCAGCCATGCCCTTGCGTATAAAAGTTCGATAACTTGCATTTGAAAACAGAAAATTGTGTATTTGCTTCATACTCTTTCAAAAAGCAGGAGTTAGGCTCGATGAATTATGTTTTATAACACACACTTTTAATATATTTCGTTTATAACTAAAAAACGACGGAAATGCTATGTTCAAAAAAGTCCCACGAAAACTCTCAACAAAATGGCATGATTTTGTTCCGAGGCACGGACGAGGGATACACTCCATTTTGCCTCTCACGCACCACTAAGGTGACTAAAATTCCACAAACTCTTAAATTTAAGAACAATAAGTTTACACCTTATGAGTTAAATTTTGCGCAAATTGCTCCTGCTAATAGTACCTCGGATGGTTTCGCCACCGTTATTCCTCAAATGTACCTCCAAGTCCGAATAATGCAGTTAGCGTCAAGAATTGATCAATAAAATTCATGTATATGAATCTTTTGTCAACTTGCGATCTTCTCGTGATAAACTAGTTGTGAAAATTGGAGATTTGGCAGCTAAAGACTTCTGCAAATTTGTTTTTGTGGTTCTTTAAGGTAAAATAGATTGAAAAAAATACCATGGTCTCTTTAGAAGATTTGAACATGATGATGATTTACTGAAAATATTGCTCGATTTATGGGATAGCCCTACACTTAAATACACGCTTAAAAATGTATTGAAAATAGACCATGGATTTATATTTGGTGTCGAGTTCAACCCTATTCCGTGTTGCAGCCACAAGTACTGGTCTCCTGACCACATTCTAGCTACCTGCAAATATTCTAAAACGTACAAGATACTCGGGTCCTCATAAATTAACCAGGGACTTGCCCCGTAGCCCCCCCCCAAAAAAAAATCAAATTATGCTGGTGATCACGTATTTTATAAATTCAAATGTCCTAAGTTCGTGAAAATTTTGCGGAAACTAATATAAAATCTTCTAGTACATTCCCTTTAATTTTAATAGAACTAATGACAAAGACATATTCATTGACAGTCTACTGATCACTTTGATATAGTCCTACTGCAAGAACAATAGTTGACCGGTGCCAGCTTTAATTTTTTGCGGAGAAGTCCAGATCATGCCATATTTACCACGAATGTATGACGCACATGTGGGCGTCCTTCTGGCGTGTATCATCGAGTATTGATTCTGCCACTTTCCCCCGATGTGTTATAGCTTTGACAATCGTTATCTCACGATTGGGATTGATGATGTTGTTTTAATTACCGTTATCTGGCGCATAACAGGAAAAATGTGCTTTGGCATACTGCTTTTACTGAGACCTGTGTCAATCCGAATAAGTTAATCGCCGGGATCTGTGTGCGAAAGGATAGGACTGGTTACTAGTTTGTGATTTGAATTACGATATAAATGCAACGTCTCCATGATCCTAAACTCTCTTAAATAGTCTTCCCCTAAATTCAGGATTATAAAAAAAAAAGATCTGCCATATAAATACTGGTTCTCGCTCTAGCCTCGATTATTGTGTCTACTCAGCTGCTTTACTGTCGTCTAGTATTCATACTGACGAAGAAGAGGAGGACCATGACCACTTCCTCGTCTCTTTACAGGATTCTATTTCTGCTAATTTGGTGAACAGTTCTTCTGGTATAAATAATACCAAGTGATTAAAAATCGCGATAGTAATCATAGCATTTCCAATGAGGAATTAATATCAGTTTCATCTTCTACACCAGGATTGACACCACGGTCAGCTCCTAAAGTGCTACATTTGACAAAAATTGCGTGCTACACAGCAATTTTTGGTGCTGCAGTCAAAACATTGACTGTAATAGTCCTAAAATAGCAATTTCGTGCTACAGACGGCAACTCTGACCAACACCAGTTTTGAGAGCAAATATTGAGCAAAAAAAAAACCATCGTTTCGTAAAAAAAAAAGAACAGAACTAAACAAGTTGAAAAGCACACATTTATTCATTTATTTAATAGTCATCTGGCAGTAACAACTGCAATACAAATTATATATATACTCAAAGCACAATGTTGCCAAGTCTAAGAAAATAAAATAATTTTTTTATTTTGTGATTTAAAATAAATTCAACTGAATAATACGAACCAATGCACAGAAAAAGAACAGCATATATAATACAATCTCCTCTCTTATTTACAAAGAGAATATACTAATTTTAATTTATACCAATGACTAGTTAAGTATAAACTATAATTAAGAAGATAACTTAAAATAAAGGAAAGCTTGTTTTAAAAGGCTGTAGTTAAAAGTGTTTACTTAAATAACAGTTCTACGATTAATTCACACACTCCGAATCAATTTCAATGGTAAAGAAAGTCTACCGTTTTAAACAGAAAACCAGTTTCTACGAAATTATTTCAATTTGGATTATTAAGAACTTCGAAATGTTCTTATGCGGATAAGCACCATCTTTTTTAACATGCAATGTTTCTGGGAAACTATTCGAAGAGCGACAAGAGTGATTGAATATCAGCGTTTGCGAGACTCAAACTGTGACAAGCGTCCTGTTATTTTTTTCTCGAGGAAATGGTCAGCTGTAGCCTTTAAACATGGCCATGTTGTGATTGATGACCATGAATATCAAAGAAAACAAACATTGAAGCAATATAAAATCCCACACAAAAGCTTATTCTGCTTAACAAAACTAAATTTGATTTGGTAAAATTTTAAAATAAAGCTACAAAAAGAATAAACAACAAAATGTAAATAAATACATATCTGTCAAAGAAAGTTTCACAACTTTCCACAAAAAAAAATCGGATTTTCGGATGTTTCACAGAGAACTTAACCATTTTGCCGCTGAAAGTAAGACTTCTTCTCAAATTTTAGCGATATTTATTGTTTTACTAAATAATAAGGAAATACTTGAAAAATGGCATTGAAATTCTTTCTAGATTCTTTTCTTCAGTCGAAATTCATAAGAATGGAAGTCTCAGAGTTTATTAATCTTTCTTTTTTTTGAAACTATACACGCTCATTCAGCGAAATCTCCGCACTGCTCTTAAACTCATTCTAAGGAAGACACGATAAAGATTTTGATCGCTGCTTTTCAGAAATTCTATATTATTGTATTGACGTTATAATAAAATAATATCAGCTCAATTTTTTTCGGCCGTTAGAGATACCGAGAACGAATAAACGGGATAAGAGAATATCGCTCTCACGGAAAAGTGCTAATGTTTTGACACGGGTAAAACTAAATTTTCTGCTGCTAAGCGATAGAGGACCGCACAGAGTTTCTTATTGACGGTGGCGTCAATCCACAGAAAATTTTGAGGGGGAGGGGAATGTATTTTCCCAAATAGAGAACGGGTGGGCAAGTTTGTAATTTTTTTTATTAAAATAACCCCTTCTCCCACCCCAAAAAAAAGTATTTTTAAATGAAAATACCCTTCCCCTCCCCCAATAGACTCAACTGCTTAAACGAAAAGATAGTGTTGCTTTCAGGCCATAAATTACGTTCCTTTTAGCATTCATTCAACACTATTTTAAGAAGCATATTTGTTAAAAAAAATTAAGTTTCCTTTAAGTCTATTCAACTTCAAGAAAAGTTTCTAGGAGGGTATATTTGATGTCCCTATAGATCAGTCGAATGGTTTCGTTGTGACTTTGCAGGGGGGAGGGGTTATGAGCTCTATATTCTGAATGAAGGGGACAGTGTTAGTGAAATAAGAGTGAAACAGAGTGTTCTCTGTTTAAAGGCCTGGACATTACTGGGCAGTGAAATGAGGTTTTTGCATGTTTTTATTGCAATACATGTAATAAAAGTACCTTGGAACTAGGTTTTCTAAGTTTTTTAAAATGTCATTTCAAGTTTAAAGTTATTGCAAAGAGAAAGCTAACCATGAAACTGATGTGAAGGTCATTTCAAGGACATAAAAAGAGAGGGAATCAAGTTTTTAAGAGTTTTTAACTGTAAAAAGAAACATGGAATAAGGTTCCCAAGGTTTTTGGAAAGGTTATTTCAATGTTAAGGTCAGTTCAGAGGTTGTTTTAAACTTGAAATAAGTTTTTGCAGAAGACTGAAACAACATTGTTTCATCTAGTTAGATTAATTGATGTAAAATGTTGTTTCATTTCATCTCAACGTTGTTTCATTTTCAATAGATTAACAACAATGTTTCAAACAACGTTGGATGCAATAAAATTAAGCAGGAACATCCCCTTCTGTTTAATGGCCTTGACATATGTAATTTTTTCTTCCAGCAAATTAAGTAGAGTGCACATGTTAATAATTAGCTCTGTTCAGCCCCTAATTGAAAAATAAAGTGTAAAAACTACATTTTGCAACTGAATAACGATACTTTAATTTTTAGGAGCTTTTTTATATACTTGTAAATAATTTTAATATTTCAATAAATCTTATATTTTGAATGATTTTATATAAGAAACATTAAAAAAAAAATGTATACAACATATTTTTTTGATTAAAGAAACAAATGTACTATTTTATTATTATGTACTAAGTATAAATTGCCCCAGTCAGGGGCAATCTTCCTACTTCTAGTGAAGTAAAATATGCCTCTGAAAATCAAACCTGGGAATAAAAATCAACCCAAAAAATCTTTCCCAGTCTTTGCCTCATTATAACGTTCTTCTGTTAGTGGAAAACGATAACGTTTTGTAATCATTCTGATCGACACAAATTCACATGATAAAGAGTTGAGATGGAAAAAAACAACAACAAGATATAAAAGGAGATACACCACTCCACCAGAGGATATAAAAGGAGATATATCTGTATATACTTATATAGATACACCGCTAGTTGTTATGGAAAAACAGGGTAGAGTTTTAGTTAAGGTGCTTCCTACTATATCGGACAGTAGTTGAGTTCTGTGAATAAAAATTACAGGAATGAATCCAGGGCCTAAAATATACAATGGGAATGTATTACCAAGGTACTATCTCCAGTCTTACGTTAGTTCTAGGGCAGAGAAGAATACATACATGACAGGCCTGTGTCTACCGAAATTTTGAGGAAAAAACCCTTAATTTTGAGTTTTCAATCTCTTTTTCATTAGCTCCAGTTTTTTAATATAAAATAGTTTGTCCATTATTTTACTAGAATTTTAAGCCATATCAAGTTCTTTTCCTAAATTTAAAAAATAGATTTGCAAATGTTTAAAACCTTATAAATTAGGATTGAGCCAAGATATGAAGCTCGATATACTTTTTATTGCCTTTTGGAGGGGATAAAAGTAGAGGTAGGTACTTAAAAATTCCTCTCCAGGGATGTTTAAGGCTCAGGGTCCATTCCTGAGCTTCATTTACTTAACTTGACAACTTTTCAAGATCAACAGAAGACCCTAATCTAGAATTTTATACGTAAAAGGCTCCATGTGGTTCTAAGAGGAAAAAGTTTACTGAATATCTTCAAATCTGAGAATTGCATCCACCCTAAGAGAGAAAACTAGATCCAGAGTCGAAAAAATATCCTGTAGAAATATATTAGTTGGGAAAAACGGAAAAGCCCCACCAACCACTTTCGTGTTTCTTGAAAAGTTGGGCACAAAAAAAAGAAACACACAAGTTCCTCTATAAGTGAACTATATGGGAAGTAAAAGACACTACAGGATTATAATTAGCATAATAAGAGATTACAGGGACACTATAGAATGAGTGGAATTTGAGCAGAGCCACGGGGACTAGCCACTTTTATGTTTCTTGAAGAGGTTGAGCATAAACTTTAGCTTTATTCAATTTTGTTTTCTAATGTACATCAATTATTTGCCCCGTATGATGCTCTTTTTAGGCCAACCTAAAAAAAAAAAAAATTCTAAATGCCAAAACATCTGCCTTTTCAGAACATATTCGGAGAAAAATTTTGCTTTAAATAGCACCCTTCTAGAAAGCAAGCCAATAGAAAGACTTCGCTCTAAAAACGAGTCAAAAGAAAGATTACTTTTTTATAACTCCGTGGTAAAAAGTGCGCTAATTTCATTGGTTTACATATTTTTCGTATTTTCGTGAGCCAATCACACTTTATCTTGTTTTTAGAGACAAATATCCTCGCCTTTTAAAAACCTGATTGGTTTCAAAACCTTCCGCGTAAAATTTTGAAAAAAGAATCTATCGTTTTTCATTCACAAGGTTTTTAGTAGTTCTTTTGTTTTTCCGTGAATGATTTCAGTCAACTTAATTGTTTCCTAATAATTTTATCAAGGCCGTATCCAGGGGGGTGGGGTTACCAAGTTGGAACCCCCCCCCCCAAAAAAAAAATTAGTCGAAAAACCAGTCGAAAATTAGTAAACCCCCCCCCCCCCCCCGAACAAAAATCCTGGATCCGCTCTTGAATTTTATTACAAAAAAAAAATAAAAAAAGGAAAAAGTTTACATTGTTGAAAAGGTTTCAAACTATTACAGTTTAATCGTGGTTGCTGCGATAGCTGCAGCCTAGTAAAAGACGAACACGGCCCATAGTAACCAAAGAATAGCCAGAAACCCTTAAAAAGGGTGTAGGATCGAAAGAAAAGTGCACCATTGGAATTGCCATGGTCGAAAACTCTATAAAGGAAATTTACAGTTCCTTGGCTTGAACAACAAGGGAAATATATTGGTTTAAACAACAGGGGAAATCACTTTTCTTTGCATGGAAAGTATTTTTTTTTTCTCCGCTGCTAGTGGGGCATTGGAAAATCATATAGAGTAGTTTAAGGGCTTATTTTAAAGGAATTTACTGCAGCTTCTCGTTTTTCTAATTAACACAACACAAAAATAAAATTAGTTTTTGACAAAAAAAAACTGCATTTTCAAATACAAGATGATTGCAACCATTGCAGTAAAGATCACATACACAGGTTGGTTTTCATTCCAATTAAGAAAAAGCCATAGGCTTTTTCCTGTGTGTAATTATCTTCGAAAAATCTGTTGAAAAGGTTTCAAATTGTTAAAGTTTAATAACAATAAAAGGTGAGTCTAAACAAATTAGCCCATCTTTCCCCAAAAATTTTTAACGAGGATTTTGCCTAACTTAAACCCAGTCAAAATATTCGCTTATCATTAGCTTTTTTAGACTTTAATCATTAGACTTTTGGGAGATTATGTGAAGGATTAATGAAAATTAACTAATTAAAAAAATGAAGATGAAATATCAATTCAGTCAGGTAACGACGGGAGGGTGGGATATATATATATATATATATATATATATATATATATATATATATATATATATATATATATATATATATATATATATATATATATATATATATAACTATTTGTCGACTTCTATTCGGAAAATAGACTTAGGGTATGTTCCAAGCCCGATAAATATTAATCACTAGTAATTTAGGGGTAAAAGCCTTAAGGGGTGGGGGAGGGAGGTGTCGAATCAAGCATTATAGGCCCAAAACTCTTCAACTTTCCCAGAGGAGATAGTCTCCCATTCCTTTACAACCAGTGTTAGAAAATTTATCAAAAACATTATTTATTTTTTGAAAAGCATTACGTTACAATTATAGCTAAGATAACTTTGGTGCACAAAGAAGAATGCACGAAAAGGAACCCCTCACACTCCCTCAAGGCATACAAAAAAGTTTGACATAAACAGAGTAGTTTTTTTTTTATTATACCCGAACCCAACTTTTGGTAATCATAGTTATGACTCATTTACGAGATAGTCTCCCATAGAATCAAAGGTCAGAGTCTTTATAGCTTCATACGTATTCTGTTTGACTTCAAAACGGTTTTTTCATCAGAATTAGAGAGAAATAAATTCTTAGATGTCCAATACACCAAAGAAACTTTTTTTCACAGCTTCACTACGCTTGTTGACTCTCTTTTAAGCCAACTATGAGGACCACCAAAAGGGCCATCAAGTTTAGCATTAAATCTTTAGTACAGAAGCGAAAAATGAAAATGGCAAGAAACTGGCTGGAAAATCCTATATTAACCCCATTTTGTTTCCAAGCGGAGTTTACAAACACCATACCTTTACATCTTTTCTAATTTCCAAAAATATTCTGTTAAATCTTCCCTCTGACTGCTGAATCATAAAGATTACTCTAGAAAGTTAAACATGGCTCAAATCAATAAATTAAGAACAGGATTTGTTATTTGCGTTGTTTCAAATTAGCCAGCCTTTTTTAGAAGAAGTTAATGCCGTCTGACCATGGAATCGAAAATTCTGGAAAAACTTGACGAAAACTTGGTATACTATTCTATCCCGGATAATTACTCTTCTAGTAGAAGATGTACTACAAATGTAAACATTCTTGCGGATATATCTCTGCAACAGCATTTCATATACGCGCGAGAATACTGATTTAAACGTTTTTTGTTTAAACCTTTATGAGCTAATGCAATTGTGCAATCAATCTTTCTAAAAAAAAATTAGTAGACGGGGATCCTCCAGGAACTTCGACAAAAAATTTGTGACAATTTCTGCCACCTTTTTTTCGTATGAACAAAAATATAATATCATCCTTAAACAGACAAATTCACCCAAATTGTATCTCAAATATCTAAAACTTCAGTAACAGGAAGGTAACAATTTGAACCCTGGAGATAATGTTTAAATAGCAAGAAAAATTATATGTATTTTGACAACTTGAATATTCATCTAGAAGCAGTACTGAACATTTTATTACAAACAACCAATTTCTTTGCAATGTACACATCCAATCAATAAAATATATTTGCTATGATAGATATATTAATATACATTTTAATTAAACTTCGTTAGGGGAGCAGTAACTACATTAAAGCAAGGTTCTGAGAGGATTCGCTTCGGCAGCAGGATCCTGAGCCGCGCAATATTTTTTTTTTTTTCACTTCAGTTTTAGATCAGAACAATTAAAAAAAAAGAAAAAAAACGGATAAAAGCTTCATGCATATCTTTACCGTTATGCCTAAAGGTCGTATCTAATATTTTCACGGTATTTCCTGTTGCTAAGCTCTTCTCAAAGCGGGGATCAGCAGGAAAGCGTAGATGTGGAGAATTAAAGTGTGGTCTAATATACATTTCCCTGCTAATCCGTCCTATGGAACAGCTTACCAAACGGCTTTAGGCAATCATTTTAGAAGTTTGAAAAGGTCAGATACGCCCTTTAGGCGTGACAGTGAAGATACACACTTATAAAAATATGTTTATTATACTCTTTTTTAGATATGCATCCAAAAGAGTGTCCATTTTTAAGAAATCTCCAGGAAATATTGAAGAACATTTTCCCTTCATTCAGACATAAGAGCTGTAATGAGTTAGCTTGCAAACTACTATTTTGTGACTAATTCCAGCTAAAACTAAAAAGAAGAACGTAATATTTTAATTCGCACATTGTGGAATAGAAAAAATTCACAGAAAAATTAAAAAATCCTTCTCCTAAAAAGTATCTAGCGAATAGTTTTTAGTCAGGCCCATACACACAACAAGGTCATTTGGTTAGTTTCCCTTAATAAAAAGTACCATCTTCAGTCAGAACTTAGTTTAAAAGACATAAAAATTATAATTCAGCACCTATCTAATAGATAGAGCCGTTAGGAGCAGACGTTTGAAAAAATAACTATGGATAAAATATAATACATGTGAAATTGCAAATAAGCAGTCGAAAGCTTGATAAACGAATAGTTTGCATACATATATACCCCCCCCCCCTAAAAGGTCTAATTTAAAATTGATGGAGCCTGAAACCTATCCTTTCTATTTTTGCTTTCAATCTGAATATATACAATAGTGATTACAAAGAAAATAACACAAAACAGACTAAGTGACGTATGCCACAACAGAGAGGAAAATAAATCTCACTATCTATGATTTAAAAATGAAGCTAGGGTAGTGTTTGGATTTGCCAGACTTAACATACTCCCAGAAACACTTGCCTCGTCATCATGGAAGTATTCCCTTGACGGCTCAGCTATTGACAACGCGCTGAAAAGAAAAACGGAAATAAAGGAACAGCGGTCAACCAACAGTAATATAGGATGAGCTGAGGAACTAATTATAAATGGATGGGGCTCTGTTAATGCTAAATACTGACAAAGCCATGATAAGTCATTGACAAAGTTATAAAAGTACTGATAAAGTCATGTTTTAATAAAACTATTAATTCCATTATTGCATATTAAAAGGTCTTTTATATCGTTTGAATTTAATTAGCTAATGAAAATTTAAAAAGGAAAATCAAAATTGAAAAAAAAAATAAACAGAAAGAAATACTAATACTACTACTAATACTACTAACTAACTGCAGCACCAATCAACCTGAGGCCAACATAGCTACGCATGCTCCTCCTCCATCCCAGTCTATTCAAAGCCCCCCTCTTTACACTCTCCCAAGGTGTAAAGAGGGTACAAAGAGAGTAAGACGTACAAGATAAAAAAAAATTGAAACAACTAAACTGAAAAATGGTTGAGGGACTGTGAGAATTAACCACAAATAATATGTCTATATTAGGCCAAAGAGTATGGACGACACATAAGAGTAAAAACTATCGCTAGTGTCAAAAGAGAAAATCACAAACGCCATCTAAATTTAGCCGTTTCTTGGTACTTTTTTCAATTTTCGTCGTATTTGTGTTTTTTTTTTTCTCTGAAACTTAAATCAGACATTACTGTACTAGATTTTGCCGATTATATTAGTACCATTAATTTTGTATTTTTATTATTATATTGAAAAATACATAAAATCACCAAAGAATAGATGGTGTTGGTGTTTTTTTTTACACTAGAACCAGTTTCCACTTTTGTAAGTTACACATACTCTTATCAAAAGGAGAAATCAATTTAAAAAGAAAAGCGCAACGGACAGGTTGGTTTTTGCTTTCTTTCTTTGGTTTGACTTTCTTTGCTTACTTTGTTTTCTAAAAAAAACAATAACACAAACACTCTGCAAGTTAGCTATTGACAAACCACTGATAAATTAAAAAAAAAACAAAAAAAAAAAAAAACGGAAATTAAGTTTCACCACAAAATTGCACAAAAAGTATTTTTTAGTCTATTTTTGATAAAAGTATACCCTTGCTTTGCGTAACGTCACGATATACACCCATACAAATAAGCTATAAAATGATGAGCAAAATGAAAGAAGTTAGGGGGGTACGTACAAAGTGATTGTACGTACAGAGTACGTACGGCGCAATGTTGCGGGAGGGAGGATTACATAAAAAGGTGACAACAGGCAAATGACGCCACAAATGAAAGTAAATTTTTTGATTCTCTGATTATTATGATAGCTATGAAACAGACACACCTTCGGAATCAGAATTTTATCCTGAATTCAAATATAATATTCAGTTCTTTCGCAAATTTATCCCCCCCCCCCCTAACGGTGAAATATATACCCAGAATTGCATATATGCAAAGAATTTCCCATCGTTTTGATAAGACGTTAAATCAATTTAAAGAAAAGAGTGACGTATAGAAAAACCAGTGCATACATACAATTAAGGGTATATCTTTAACTATTCGGGGGGATGGGGGTGTTAAAATAAACTTGAGACAGAAATAAATGTTAGATCTGCAGGAAATTTTTATTCTAAAGGTATATCTGTTTCTTAGCTTTGTCAGTGATCAATACATAAAAAAAATCCAAAAAAGATTAAAAAAAAAAAAAAAAATGGCGGAATAAACATACAAAGCCTTAGCATTTAATCATGTTTAAATAGCTCTAAAAATTTTTCTAAAAAGGGGGCAAATTCTTTAGATGGATTAAATTCTTTAAAGGAGGCAAACATACAAAAATACATAAAGCAATAAGCAGCATAAAGTATTAACGTTCATATTTGCAAAATAAGAATAAAGATGCAGGTGACAAATATTTTGCCGATATAATCAACAAGGTGTTTACAGCAACCTGGCCTTGGATGCTTTTCACGTCAACAGATTATAATTAATGATTGAAAGGCGGGACTTCGTGAAATCGGTTGTAATTAATTATAAACTTATGTTCAATTAAGGAATGGGAAAAAAAGAGAAGCGATAATAATGAATCAATAATAATGAAGTTGTATAAACAGGAGATATTGGAGAAGGAAGATATTGAAGTAAAAAAGGAAGGGGTAATACCTGGTATTGCATTATAACCTGAATAAGACTATCCCTTAAATAGAATTAAACAAAAAAAACAAGTTTTTTAACTAAAAGTAAGAAGCAACATTAAAACGAAGAGAAACTATTCCGTATATGAAAGGAGCTGTCCCCTCCTCACCACCTCGCTCTTTACGCTAAAGTTAGACTCTTTCTCAAAAATTTATTTTTTAAAACGATAAAAATTTTTGCGTAAAGAGCAAGGCGTTGAGGAGGGGACAGCCCCTTTCATATACGGAATAATTTCTGTTCGTTTTATGTTTTAATGTTACTCCTTTCTTCCAGTTAAAAAAAACTTTTTTATTTAATTTAATTTTTGGACGTTTTTGAATTAAGGCAGGTTTGATTTTGGCTCACCGTACATGAAGAATTAAAACAAAACTTGCATATTAATTTTAATTTATTTGGTTAAATGGCTTTCTCGAAACTTGTTGAATTTTATTTACGAACGTTTTTATTAGTAATAAATATACGTAACTTACGAATTAACTTACCTAACGAACTTCTATATTCATATATTTTTAATACGTATATTAGGGAATTCGCCCCCTAGTAAATACCTCGCTCTTTACGCTAAAGTTCAAATTTTGTTCCAATTCTTTAAAAATGACCCCTTAGTCACAAAGGCCGCTAATTCGAATAAATAGCTCTTATGAAAGTACTAAAAAAAATCTTTGGCTTAAAGAGCGAGGTATTGACTAGGGGGCGAACCCAATCATATACGTAATAATTTCTGTTCATTTTAAGTTTTGACGTTGCTCCTTACTTTCAGTTGAAAAACTTGTTGTTTTTTTATTTAATTTCTGATTATTTTTTAAAATAATGCTGGGAAAACCGGGGCCCCCTTCATAGCAATGTTCCTTCCCCCATGAAAACTTCTTCCATGGAAAGATCCTCCCACATACCCCCCCCCCCACTGACAGAAAAAATCCCCCCTGAAAACGTCTGTATACTTCCCGATAGCCAAAACTATATGTAAACATTGGGTAAAGTTCATAAATTTCAGCCCTCCCCCCGGGTACTTTGGGGGATTAAGTCATTCTAAAAGACATAGTTATTATATTTTCAACCATGCTGAACAAAAGGGCTATCTCAAAGTTTTGATCGGGTGATTTTGGGGAAAAAATGAGCGTGGGAGGGGGCCTAGTTGCCCTCCATTTGTTTTGGTCACTTAAAAAGCGCACTAGAACTTTTAATTTCCGTTCGAATGAGCCCTATCACGATATCCTAGGACCACTGGGTCAATACGATCACCCCTGAAAACAAAAAAAAACAAAAAAAAAACACGCATTTGTGATCTTTTTTCTGGCAAAAAATACAAAATTCCACATTTTTGCAGATAGGAGTTTGAGACCTTTACATTAGGGTTCTCTGATACACTGAATCTGATAGTGTGATTTTCATTAAGGTTATATAACTTTTAGGGGGTATTTCCCCCTTTGTTCGAAAATCAGGCAAAATTTCTCAAGCGTGTAAACTTTTTATGGGTAAAACTAAACTTGAGAAAACTTATATATTTGAAATCAGCATTAAAATCTGATTCTTTTGATGTATCTATTGGTATCAACACGCCTTTTTTAGAGTTTCGGTTACTAATAAGCAGGGTTGCTCCTTACTTACAGTCCATTACCACGAACTGTCTGATTTTATATTTTAAGAATATTATTGAACTTATTTTTTTACTCGTTTATTCATAATTGTATTTGTATTTTCTTTACTTATATTATAGAGCATCTTCTTGCTTGAGTTGTATTATTTTCTAAATTTTGTTTTTTCTGTTTCGTTTGGTATTTATTGTACACTTATTAATCATGATTTGGCCTACATTTAGCACAAGTACTCTGCTGACTTGGGCTGTTCTTAATTGATGATTGGCAATCATGTAAGATACTATTTTCACTTTTTAGATCTTCCTTCCACCCTTATATTGATAGCTTTTCTTGAGTCTATTTTTTTTGCTCAGTTCATTTTGTCACATCTTGGAACTCAACTTCTAATTCACGGTATACATTTTCTATATAATTGGCAATTGTCCATAAGTCCCTCTTAATCACTAAACTTCAGCTTTGAAAGCAAACACGTAACGCTATACAGTAGGCATCTCAAGCCTAAAGCCGACTATTTCTCTAAGCTGTATATCAAAAGGTAACAAATTTTATACATAGTTTTGATAAGTCTTCCCTGTTTTTGTCTCGCAACTAGGGTATCAATTTACAATTTTTAATAAAGATTTCCTTCAAGAGAGGTTAAATTAGGAGACGTCAAATTTCGTGTTCGGAGGAAGGTGTCAATAGATTTCTTTTTCAGTCCTCATAAAAGAGGTGGACACCACGGTTCTATTTCCTTTTGAAAAATGAACTCTCACGCCCTTATTTCCACAAGGTATTAATTAATATCTCAAATATTTTGCAATAGCTAGAAATAGTGAAAATACGAGCGAGGCCATCCTTTGTGACTGTCTCGTCACGGGTTCAATCATCTTTTAGCTTAATAAATTTAACAATAATCGTACCTGAAACCTAGTCTAACCGACTCATCATCAAATTTTTCCAGCTCACGAGCCTGATTTTCATGCAATTGCCTGATTCTTTCAGTTCTTTCTCTCACAAACTCTCTTGTCTCTTCCTCCATCTAAAAAAAAAAAAATACATATGTACTAATTGTTCTTTCAGTTCAATTCATTATTCTTTCAGTTCTTTCTATCACAAACTCTCTTGTCTCTTCCTCCATCTAAATAAAAAACATATGTACAAATTGTTCTTTCATTTCTTTCAGTTAAGTTCATTATTCTTTCAGTTCTTTCTCTCACAAGCTCTCTTGTCTCTTCCTCCATCTAAAACAAAAAAAAATACATATGTATGAATTATTCTTTCAGTTCAGTTCGTTATTCTTTCAGTTCTTTCTCTCACAAACTCTCTTGTCTCTTCCTCCATCTATATAATAATATATATAAAAAAAAAAAAAAAAAAAAAAAAACATATGTACTAATTATTCTTTCAGTTCAGTTCATCATTCTTTCAGTTCTTTCTCTCACAGACTCTCTTGTCTCTTCCTCCATCTAAAAAAAAATACATATGCACTAATCATTCTTTCAGTTCTTTCAGTTCAGTACATTATTCTTTCAGTTCTTTCTCTCACAAACTCTCTTGTCTCTTCCTCCGTCTCAAAAAAAAAAAAAAAAAAAAAAAAAAAAAAAAAAAAAAAAAACACATGTACTAATTATTAATGTACATTAACGGACACTGACAGGGGTGATTCGATTTAAAAATTTAGACCATTCATCGCGTGAGCTCTTATGCACGTAGAAATCACAGCCATATCATTTTTTCTCTGGCAAATGAGCTCGATACTTCCGCCATCTACGAATTTCACCAAAAGAAGATTATAGTGCGTTAGAACATCCCTTGTCCTACGTATCCGCTCAATATCAAGTTCCCTAAGGGTAATCTGTAAAAGATAACAAAAAATACTTATCCGACAACTTGTCAGCTGAAAGGCTACAGGCAGCTAGGCGAATAACAACATCAATCACATGTACTTCACTACAAGCAGGGCTTATTTACAAACCCCTGAAGGTGTGTCATATTTCACAATTACTGTCTTTTTTTTATCTCTGCATATAATTTCACATATTCTTTCCATTTTTGGAAAAAATGAAATTTTTGTTGATATATGACGTCACTTATCCTCAGTAATCCTGAGGTGTAACTTATCCGACAACTAATCCAGAACGATTCAAGTAGTAATCTTACCAACCTCTGACGTCATTTACGCCTCGAAAAACACTAAGTTAATTTCCCTATAAATTTCCCAAAATCAACGTTTGTAAATACAAGAACGTTGATATGAAATACAAATTGTTAATTTGTGTTTACAATATTTTCGATTTTTTTTATACCCCCCGCCCCTCCCGAAAAAAAAACCTGGATACGCCCTTAGATGTAAAACATCTAACATAATATATATTAACTATCTTTGTCAAAAACAATATTTTATTATATTTGTTACTTACAAAAAACATGTGGATATTAAAATTATTTTTCAAATGAGCCCTTAAAAAGCTGTCTATGATGTTCCAATACCCCACTAGTGACAAAGAAAAAACAAGAGAAAAAAAAGGATACACGTCAATACTTCCCTTGCAAAAAGGTGATTCCCTTTTTGTTCAAGATGGGAGACTGTAACTCTCCTTTATGGGGTTTTCAGCTATGGAGATTCCAATCGTACAGTTTTAATTTCGATCTATAAACCATTTTCATGGAATTCTAGGCTAATTTCCAAATTCCCATAGTTTTGTTTTCGCAATAAACTTTTACCACTAAGATTAATCGAAATAATAGTTATAATTCCTAAATCAACTTAAAATGGAGATTCTTCCTTACTTGACAGTTCTTTTTTTTCAAAACTTGTTTTAAATTTTCGGTTACTATGGGCTAGAGTTCGTTTTTTACTAGGTTGCGGTGGATCTGATAAGAGATAACACCATATAGCATAATTCATAACAGATATAAGAAATAAAGGGCAACGAGATTACAACTCTAGGGCAATATAGGGCAACAACGAGATTACAACTCTAGCATACCTGGCGTTCCAGCAACTCTCGTCGCGTAGCAACTCTCTCTTCAAGCTCCGCTCTTTCTCGATTCCTAAGAGACTCAGCGAGTATCTTGCTTTTTGATTGGTAAGCCATCAGCATTTCCAACTCTCGCTGGAGACGGTTTCTCAGTTTAGCAGCTTCATCTTCTTGACTCTCATCAAGACGTACCTAGAATACAAATGATAGATTTACGTATAAACAAGAATAAACTTAACGTATAAATAAACTTTTATGTATAAATAAACTTAAAATTGAGTGACAACTATGTGACATCAAAAGGGTAGAGTGTTATTTCTTGGTCAGAATTACTGTTAACAAAAAAAAAGTCAATTGGCAAATCGCCCAAAAACTAATAAAGACGCTAAGCCAACAAAGTAGCATGTTGTAGATAGACACGAAGGCACACAGCTCGGTTAAATTATCTTAATTAATTTCACTTGAATACTGATTCAGTTCCGCTCATGCGACACTTGCAGCCCCTCCTTCAGATATGTGGGGCGTCTTCGATTGTTTCAGACAGTTTCCTTTACGGTTCTGTAACATCAGTCTTGAGGCGTGGAAAGGACCCTAATGCCTGCAATTCATACCGAGTTATAACCGTAGCATGTACAATTAGTAAAGTTTTCGAGTATGTCCTTATACCTTAGCTAACCCTTATTGCGAAAAGTGGTGAAAATCAGTTTGGTTTCCAGCGGGGCACTGGCTGCGATCATACTCATAGGGCACTGGCAAAAATTTAGTGAGATTCATCTGTATACACTAGACCTTTCAAAGGCTTTAGACAGTGTTGTTCATACTCAATCTTTATTTCTCTTAATTCTAAATGAGTAAATTTTCCAGTTTTTTTTTTTTTAGGTATTGGTATGAACATACGTATTTGTGGCTTAAATTAAACCCAGTGGAATGTATTTCTGTTCGATGCGGCAGGCGCCAAGGAAGAATCTTATCACCACATATTTTCAAGATGTGGAGTCTCCACTTTAGCCTTGATTCGGTCAACCCATTACTATGGAATGTCTGATATTTCATGTTTAACTTACGCTGATGACATTTTATTGATTAGCCGATCAAAATCTTCGTTGTCTAAAATGGCTGGTACCTTTCGTGGTTCACTTAGTAAAATTGATTTAACTTTAAATACAGACAAATACGATTATTCATGTTTTAACTCCCGCGCATCGTCATTCCCACTTAAAAGTCCTGATTTCACTATTCCTATTGTTTATTTCTTTGAAATGGTTTGGTATATCCGAACGCTCCACCATTATGAGTATGCGTAATAAGCTTGTAGATGATTCTAGAAAAAAGATTCCGGTTGGAAATTCTAATTATAGCAAACAGGGGAACATTTAAAGGGAAAGCTTTATGTAAGTTATGTTCAACTTTTTGTGATCATGCTGTGCTTTTTCCAGTTGGTGTTTTTAGTCTGCTAAGATGCCAGGATGTTAGGCGCCTGCGCTCGTATTACTTTCGATATCTTAATTTCCTTCTTTATTTGCCTTCACGTACTTGGAACCAAAAACTCATTCATAATTATAGCGCATGCGCTATAATTATGAAAAAAACATAACCAATTTCTTTTTTGGTTATGTTGTTATTATAGCGCATGCGCTATAATGTGACAAATAAGCTTGAGTTACTTCACATTAAGTTGCTAAAGATAGCCATTGGCTCGGGCCACAGATAGAAAGGCTCGGGCCGCACCACGGGCTCATTCGTCTTTTCGTTCAATTATAGAGCTTTTGTGTTTCTGTTAATTTGTTTTTGTTTTTTTCCTTTCTTTTTTTATTTTTATTCAACTTTTCTCTGTATTTATTAGCGGGTTATAAATAAATTATTATTATTATTATTAAAGGGTCCTGCCTATGACCCCACCAAAATATTGCCATTCTCCACCGGTAAGATGGAGCATTGGGTAGGATCCCCAACCCCACGTTGGGAATCATAGGTTTAGACTATAGAAACATGATAATCCTTAGACTATAGACTGCACAAACCATTTTTTTTATGATATTCAATCTTTTAAAAAGTCGTTCATCGAGAAGAAAACAGTCGTGACACTAATTCACAAGGTAGTATATCAAACAGCACATTTTGTAGATAAAATGTAAATGTCAAATTGTATTCAACGAAACTCAATGATTGGGGGAAAAAAATCAAGGGATTCAAGAAATCTTGAAGGAGTCTCAATAACATTAGTGTTCAAATATCAGCTACCATCTAGACTACCATGAGATATAAAGCGATAATACTAGGCTATTGATGACACAGTCAAATCGACAGCCTAGTATTGGTCAACCAGCTAAATAGCCTAATATTACCGTTTTATATCCCACTGTACGCCAGATAATAAGCGAAAATTCTGAAAATAAGCGTGGTCGAATCATCAAATTTCTTTAACCACATCTCGTGGATAACACGAAAAGGACATCTTGATTTTGCCAACAAAAGACACTATTCGATGCACTCCCTTGCAGTATTAACGTCGGAACTGTTTTGTACACGATGAATGACCCTTAATAGATTAAACATCACAACAAACTGCTAATCAGATGTGAATAGTCTAAACAAAGGCAATAGGCAGACGTCAAAAATATCACTTTTTGATATTAATTAGTATATTTATTTAATCGATTATTTGCAACTACACACAAAAGAGCATAAAATATGAAGTAACTATGGGGAAAAAAGAAGAGAAAATAAAGCATTTAGAATTGAGAACTAAAATAAGGAGACTAGAAGGCTTTTTGCCTTGAACGTGTGTGCTTCAAAAATGGCTCTAAGAGAAATTAAAGTATTTAGAATCGAGAACTAAAATTAGGAGACTAGAAGGCTTTTTGCCCTGGAACGTGTGTGCTTAAAAAATGGCTCTAAGAGAAACTAAAGTATTTTGAATTGAGAACTAAAATTAGGAGACTAGAAGGCTTTTTGCCTGGAACGTGTATGCTTCAAAAATGGCTCTAAGAGAAATTAAAGTATTTAGAATTGAGAAATAAAATTAGGAGACTAGAAGGCTTTTGCCTGGAACGTGTATGCTTCAAAAATGGCTCTAAGAGGAATTGGAGTATTTAGAATTGAGAACTAAAATTAGGAGACAACAAGGCTTTTTGCCTGGAACGTGTGTGCTTCAAAAATGGCTCTAAGAGAAATTACAAGTATTTAGAATTGAGAACTAAAATTAGGAGACTAGAAGGCTTTTTGCCTGGAACGTGTGTGCTTCAAAAATGGCTCTAAGAGAAATTAAAGTATTTAGAATTGAGAAATAAAATTAGGAGACTAGAAGGCTTTTGCCTGGAACGTGTATGCTTCAAAAATGGCTCTAAGAGAAATTAAAGTATTTAGAATTGAGAACTAAAATTAGGAGACTAGAAGGCTTTTTGCCTGGAACGTGTGTGCTTCAAAAATAGCTCTAAGAGAAATTAAAGTATTAGAATTGAGAACTAAAATTAGGAGACTAGAAGACTTTTTGCCTGGAACGTGTGTGCTTCAAAAATGGCTCTGGAACGAGTGTGCCTTAAGGTTGCAAAATATATGATGGATGTTTTCCAAAGGAATTGCCTAAGCATAGTCATAGGAATTCGTTCGTATGAACGTATACCAAACCACATGCTGCACACGATATGAGGTTCGTTTTTACTTTTTAGGCCTATAATGAAAGATAGGTCAAGATGGTTATGTCAGGGAGAAAAACTGTCAAGAATTGTGCTATTTTACATCCTAGCCTAAGTAAAGAGCCCATCGTAAACCTTGAATGGATCCTTGAATGGAAGGGGTAGGTCAGAAGAAAAAACTTAAAGGATGCAGGAGCTCTATGAGAGACAGTAAAGAAGGAAGATCAGAACAGGCAAGGATGGAGAGGTGTGCGCAGCTACGCTGGCATCAGGTGGCTTTATGCTACGACAATTTCCTAGTGTTGAGTGAAACGAGTTTTATAAATTTCCGCAATACTGTGAGTAAAACACAGCTATACACCACATGTTAGTTCTTGAAATTAGTGAACTTCGACTATTAAGAGAGTAGAATTTATTTGCGCTTAAAGCACATCAGCGGTAGCAAAATATATAACACAACAACAATTACACAGAAATTAAAATCCGTCGCGATCCATCGCAAGACGGAAGAATCGTGCCATATTTCTTACACTTATAAAACACTCATCCACACACACTCTCACCAACCACTCAAAATCCTTCCTACCAAACCCTTCAATTCTCTAATCATTCAGTTCTTCACCTTCAAACATCAAATGATTTACAGTTTCATTCAAACCTCCACACATATGACAAAAATAACGTTATTTTCGCAAGAGTGTACTCAACAATTTCTTAAAGTTCCTTTGCGTTCGGATCAATACCACAGTGATGCATTCATGGCAGACATTTCATTTTATAAATTTACATATATGGTTAGGATGGATAAGAAAATGAACTAATGAATACCGTTTCTAAGAGAGGACAATTTCCAGTATGCAAGGTCTTTTACTAAATGATTTTGAAATTTACAGAATAAAATTGCACAAATATAGTCTTTATTTTTGAATTATTAAAAGGGCAAATTTCTTTATCTATCCTTAAAAAACAGTGTTCATGGCAGCGAACGAGTTGGTCTTTGAAAGTGGAGGGTTTTGATTATGTTACAATTTCCTAGTGTTGCGTGAAATGAATTTTATTAATTTCTCTAATATCTTGAGCAATACACAGAAATACACCGATTACATCTTGGCTCTTCAAATTAATGAATTTCGACTATGTAATCAAGGCTCGACAATATAAAAAATAAACAACTATAGTACCCCTCTTCCTCTAATACATTAGCTATAGAATACGATTGCAAGGCCGTATCCAGGGGAGGAAGTTACGATGTTTGAACCCCTTTACTTCACCAAATTTTTGTCTGACTATTAAAAACGTAATAAAATGCATAAAAGCAAACTTGTTATACCTTTTTTGAAGTTTACTTGTGTAACCCCCCCCCCCCTCCCCGAATAAAAATCCTGAGCACGCTCTTGTATGACAGGTAATAGAAGTTGCTTACCGACTGTTTCTGGCACATTTCTGTAATACTCTGCTCATACTGATCGGCGAGATCGGCGAAGATATCATATATTTATGAAATAAGTGTATACCATAAACACCATACACCGCATAGCGTATACCGAAAAACCCAAATCCAGGGGAGGAAGGTTACGAGGTTTGGACCCCCTTCTGATTCACCAAATTTTTTCCTGACTATTAAAAACGTAAAAAAAAAATGCATAAAAGCAAATTTGTTATACCTTTTTTGAAGTTTTCTTGTGTAGCCCCCCCCCTCCCCGAATAAAAATCCTGGATACGCCCTTGTATGACAACTAATAGAACTTGCTTACCGACTGCTTCTGGCACATTTCTGTAATACTCTGCTCATACTGATCGGCGAGTAAGGAGATTTTCCTTCTCTGTTCTTCTTTCAGCTGTTTTATTACACTCTTTTGAAGTTCTCGAGGTGTGTTTGCAAGGACCTGGGCTTTCAAGGCTTTACACTGACGAGTCTGAGTTTTTATTGTCTCAGCTAACTGTTTCCTAATCTGGCTTTCTCTGAGCTGAAAAAAAGAACAAATCAAAGTTGCCTACTATTCCTAGTTTACTCCAAATGGAATGATTCTAATATTTTTTTTTGTCGCATCTTCGGGGAGTTTGTACCCAAAACCCTTTTTTTAGATTCGAGTACATTTAGCTGAACGTTCGAGTACGTTACGTTTAGTTGTTTAGGTTCATTTGATAAACAATTATTAATTTATGTTAATAGCCTATGTTATTAATTAACAAAATTTATTCTGTCATAACTCGAAACTATTATACTTATTATACTTAGTTATCCAATTATAGTTAAAAGTTATCAATCATTGTTATCAGTTGTAGTTGTCGAAATAACACGAATGCATTCTTACTCGACTTGCAAAATTTCGGCAAAATAAAGCTTAACTCGAAACTATTATACTTACCAATTATCCAATTATAGTTAAAAGTTATCAATCATTGTTGTCAACTGCCGAAATAACACGAATGCATTCTTACTCGACTTGCAAAATTTCGGCAAAATAAAGCTTAACTCGAAACTATTATACTTACCAATTATCCAATTATAGTTAAAAGTTATCAATTATTGTTATCAGTTGTAGTTGCCGAAATAACACGAATGCATTCTTACTCGACTTGCAAAATTTAGGCAAAATAAAGCTTAACTGTTTTGGTGAGAGACTAACTCAAATATAAGCTTTTATTAAATCTCATAGAACTCAATTGACTCAAGGTGTATTTAACCTTGTGTATTTAATACCTTGAGAAATTATTTTTGACATTAGATATGATAATAAAAGTCCCTTTTAATGCGTTGAGTATAAACTTCTCGGTGCTTTTTATCTAGAGAATGCCATCTAGAATATCTAGAGAATTTTACTACAGAATGCTGTTGATGTTCTTTACTCTGAGCTGGATGAAAAGGTTATTTCGTTTACTTCTTCCAAAACAGAACCTACTGTCTTTGGAATGGAGAACACCATTGATACAATTCAAGTTGCTGCAGCAGTAGTTTCATCATTCGGTTTACTTAGTTCTTCCATTTTGTTAGAATATCAGTTACAGCTACAATGCACCCTATAATTTATCCTTAAATGAACAACTTTTCAGACGACTTGCAAGGCTACAGGGCTCACTTGATAAGAGATCGCCTCAACCATAGGACTTGCACAGAAATGACTTCATTTTCGCAGTATTTACTTTTTGACTGGCTTTTGCCAGCTATCCCAATGTTTATCCTAGCCCTCTTAAGAGCTTATGCCCAAGGCTTATTAGTATCCCTTTATCAACTGGAACCCTCTTGCTTTAATACGTTACTTTAGTCATAAATCTACCATTCCCACACAAACACACCAAAGTATCCAGTATTTACCCAGCAGAAAAGTTCAAGAAAGGAAAAATAAAGGAAACGGAAATAAGAGTGAGAGTGCAGGAATAAACGAATTGCTGCCATCACGATCACGAAGGCTTCATATATTTATTAAATAAATGTATACCATAAACACCATACACCGCATAGCGTATACCGAAAACACTAAAATGAACCCTGGGTGGACTTGTCCATGAAATAAACATTACGCTATCTAGCATTTTTGCTGAGAATGAAGATGTTCTATTACATATATATGAATCGAGGAGTCTATCCCAATCATAGAAAATCATATTTGGTCAAGTCTAGTTTCTATATAGTTGTATTGAGTTTTATAATAGAAATTCTTAAAAAAATCAATAATATCAAGTTGAAATGCAAAAGAGCTAAATTTCGGCATGGGACTCACGGACATACTAATCGACTGATCATCGTGATCTCTGGAGTAAACCTCCTACATAGCACTATGAGTGTCATGGCGAATAACTTTTTTTATCCTCTAGAATCAATATATATATATATATATATATATATATATATATATATATATATATATATATATATATATATATATATATATATATATATATATATATATATATATATATATATATATATATATATAAATAACTACACAAAATTAGTAATATGTTTGAATGGCAATAATTTGGGAAAAACTAATTCCTAAACGACATTGAAAATAACTCAAAATTAAATTCTAACAAACACTGTTACTTTAATTGCAATAGATTTAGCCAAGTATCCAAAATAATTTACCTATTTGAATGTGCTAAATGCGTAATTTTACCTTTGTAGGTACTAATGTATAATTGAGGCCAAATAACCCTTTCATTTCTTACTTTTTATTTTTGAAAACATTCGTTCTCCTTTGAACTCGTGTCTCTTCGATTGATAAGCGTTGTGTTTTTGTGAATACAGAGATTACTTTTTGTAGGTAAAATAATGTCACTTCAAATGGTTTCGAGATACAACACAAATTATTACGGTTATAGAGGAATAACCAAATGCATTTTACCATTCTACAGAAAGGTTTTAAAAATTTTAATGTACTTCTAGAGGATCACAATAAATCCTTTCTAAAAAGAGGATATCCCTCTGTTACAGTCAAAAGTAAATTAGTTGATCGATTTATTTTTATTTAAGATTAGTTTGATGCATTTGCCCATGCTTCGCAAGTAATTGAAAGAAAAACAAATTACCTTTAAACTTTTCGGTTGTTGTTTCAGCTCCATCGCATGTTTCTTCCTCAGCTCTCTCTCAGACCTTTGTGTGTATTCATGTTGGTTAGTCAGCTCAGTTTGATGCTGCTGTCTCAGCTGTTCCTCCCGAAGCATGTGAACAGAACGCTGTTGGCGATACTCCAGCTCTTGTGTTAGCTCGTGATGTCGGAGAAGCATTGCGTGCGCAGTCTCTAGCTGAACTTGACGCCTATTCAATTCCTGCAACAATCACAGCCGTGAGCCCCTTTTCTTGCTCTTGTCTCATGGTACTTTCAGCTTTATCTCTATCCCACTGTGGTCAATCCCAATTTTTAGAGCCATAATGAAAGAAATTTTAAGATGGCTAGGTTAGGTCTTAGGGATGTAGGGTGACAAGACCGTTCTTATTGGCCTTCTATCTGGGGACAGACAAAAAGCCGGTCAACCCTAAATGAAGTGTAAAGAGGTTATGCGTAAGGATTTAAGATAGCTGGAACATTTTGGGAGGGAGTCAAGACTTTAGCTTTCACTAGATTGGAGTGGAGGAGAGCGTTCGGAACTGTGCCGGCTTCAGGCAGCTTTGTGCTGCAGTAAGCTGTAGTAGTAGTAGCCGTAGTAAATCGGATTCTAATAATCAAAATTATAAGGGTACACTGTTAAAGTCGTAGTAGTATCTCCTTACTGCTGCATAGGGTAGACTATAAATCTACCCTGATGTGGACGACAGGGATGTCTCCGAAGGTTGATTCAAAGGATCCTCCCGGCATAATTGCGATGAAGATACGTACTTTCTCCTACGTTTTTGCGCCTCCACCCCTTGAGAAATCATTTAATGACTTAAATATTATTTGTTATTTAGTGCAAGACATTCAAATTAAGTTTTCATTTTAAAAAGTAAAATAATAGAGACTTATGGATACTCCAGCTTCTGCATTAACTTGTGATCTGGCAAAAGCATTTTGAGCACCGTCTCTAGCTACACTTGATGCCTATTCAATTCCTGCAAGAATCAACGCTTGTAAGCCTCTTATATCACTATTGTTTCAGGTTATTTTCAGTTTCATTTTTTTATCGCAAACAAAACAATTTACAAATAAAATTGCATGGCTTCCCTACCGACGTAAAATGGCGCATTTTTCACTGTAACTCATAATTTTGTGTTAAATCTAATTTAATCAAATAACGACTTGCAGCATAATATTAAATCACCTTAACTTACACCGTGACCATAAGGCAGCACTGTGAATTTTGTTTCACGGTCCACTTGGGAGGAGAAAAACGTCAGCTTACAAAGTCGGCTAACTTTCAAGTCAGTGATAATAATTCCAAATATCTAAAAATATTGTAACAATAGAAGGTAAGAAGGAAATGGAATTGAGTTTTATTTATGATCCGTCGCAAATTCAGTAACAAATGGAGTATAATATACAAAAAAGAAGAAGAAAAAGACGGAAAATGACAAATAAAACAAGATTGACATAATACAAGCGCAACAATTACAAGAATAAAAACACGATACATGTGCTGTTTTAAAATGGAATATCAGAGGTATCCTTCAATGCGTCTGCCGATGGCATCACTAGGGTCTATAATATCGCAAAAAGTCCCGCAATAAAAAACATATAAAAGGCCCTTTTGGCTATGCTAGTGAATTGAAATACTACATTCCACATTTTATGAAGATTTGAGAGTTATATTAATAAGACTTATTAAGACTCAGAAGACTCATTAAGATCTGTTAAGAAATCTGTGAAATTTCAGTCAAACTTTATTCGAAGTGAAAAGGGCAGTGAAAATGAAATCTGACTGTTTGAACCGGTTAAGTGAAAACATACATCTTATTAAACTTAAACATTATTAAGAAAAAATGAAGACTTAGAAGACTTATTAAGAAATCTGTGAGACTTAGTCAAACTTTATTCGACTTGCAATGGGCAGTGAAAAGAAACTGTTTGAACCAGTTAAGTGAAAACTTAAATCTTATTGGACTTAAGCCTTATCAAGAAAAAACAAAGACTTATTAACAAAACTTAACACTTACGTAAAACAACCATAATTATATTAAAAAAATAGAAAAAACAGGAATTAAATCTTTGAAGATAATAGCCTCCGCATATAGTTACGCGGTTTTCGATAGTAGCGGGCGTCAAATTAAAAAAAAGAAAGAAACGTGAGTGAAAATCAACAAACAATTAGCTCAAAACATATGGCCCCAAACAACTTATGATGGTGTGACTTTCCTTTGAAGGTGTAGTTGTCTTTGGGAATGAAGATTGTTAGTGTTTGAAATTATATAGACAAAAAACGCTTTCCTTATTTATTTTGATAGTTCAATGCAGCAACACTGACGAAAATGTGACACTGCCATAGAAATTTTGATTTTGAAAAAAAAGAAGAGAAAAACCTTAGAAAGTCGCAGTTTTCAGATATAGGTAAAACTAAGATGAGTAGTTCTCAAGGGGACAAAAAATGTTTTACTTTAATGTCCTTGGTATTTAGATTGAACCCAAGAATATCAGAATGACAACAAATTGTTGATTGCACCACAAATTTTGCTATCAGAGGAAAAAAGCCTTACCTCGCAAAGTAGTTCTCTTTCAAGTCTATGGTAAGATAGTAGCTTCGCTCTTCGGAGCCTTCGAATTTCTTGTTCTAATAAATCCTTTTGACTTTTTAAAAGACGCTCCTCCTGTTGAGCCTCCACAGCTTTCAGTGAATCCTTATATGTCCTTAAAGAGAATTGTACTCTTCTAAAAAAAATGCCCTAAAGTTCTAAAAAGACCTAAAGGTCCAGGATGAAAGCCTGCCCAGGCGCTTTTTTTAAGGAACCCTTCCATCAAAGAGCATTCCTTCCACAGTGGAACTAAAGTTTAAAACAATTCTACAAAAATACATTTCAATCACTCCCATATACCTCCATTTACCATAAATTCTCTTCCTCCCGAAATAATTCCCAAATGAATCCCAATGATATCCCGAAAAAAAAATCCCAAAAATACCTAAAAATACCAAATGCTCCAAACGGAAACTTTGTCTTTGCATAATGTTGCACAAAAAAGACACTTAACATCTAAACAAGGTTTTTCATTTCTGTTTTTAAATAATTAATTCAAGTATTTTCACACAGCCATATATAACTGCTGAAAAAACTATTTAAATACATTTTTATGTATTCATGTACTAAGGCCTTTCCAATAAGACCTAAAAGTGAGATGTTACCTCTAAGAAAAATCGGGTAAAAAAAGGTATAAAAAAACAACCGAAAGTCCTAAAAAGACCTGAAAGTCCGTCAGGACCTAAAGCCATTTTTCAAAAAGACCAAAGTAAGATGTTAGAGCATAAGAAAATCAGGTAAAAAATCAGGAAAATCGGGTTAATATGGATAAAAGAAAATGAACTTAAGTCCTAAAAACACTTAAAATAATATGGCATTGGGTGACTTCACAGTCCCTACCGGCGCTATGATCTCCGTTTCACAACCCTTCAGCCAAGAAGTACAATGGGGGATTATGGGTCAGCCATCCTGTGTTTTCGTATACCCTTCCTGTTTACCTTCCTTAGATACCTCCAAGTACCCATTTAGAGCTGGGTTGACACCAGGACTCAAGCTTCTGTCCTTACGGAAAAAGAACTTGAAGTCTAGCGAGCTAACCACTCGGCTAGGATGGTTCTCAGTAAGATCATTAGATCCTGATTAAAATAGTCATGCTCATTAAATTATATCTATTAGCGGATTTATTCATAAAAATACCAGTAAACACGGGTGTTACTTATGTCGTCCATTATAATTTTTTTTTTTTAGTTTGTTTGGTCGAACTGTTCAGAATTGATCGCGCGGTGTTGCCATAGCTCGTATAGCTTTGATAAGAGATCCGGATGAACTACAGAAAACTAAAATCCGACTGCTACTTCCCACAAAACCTTAGGAAAACCATTAACTTATCCCGTTTTGTGTCGGAGATAATCCAATTTAATGAAACTTACAACCTTAGAAATTTTTTTTTTTTTTTTTTTTTTTTTTTTTTTTTTTTTTTTTTTTTTTAATGAACGGAGCAAAATTTTCTTTTCAAGGTTCGGAAAAGGGCAGTTCCTAAAAATATTCTAATATATCTGCTTGGAAAACATAAAAAAATCAGCTCAAAAGAAATATTATTGAATAACTTGACACTTTTGAAAGTTTCCTATTGTGCTAACCGGCTTGACAAACCATTGCCGACACAGGATGTAGGACGTCTTTAATGTGAAATAAGGCCAAAAGCAAGAATTACCCTGGGTTAAGGGAGAGGGACAGGTTCAACCAGGAGTTTTGTTTTCACCAAATTTTAACCAGTTTCCACCGGGCAGTGTTGCTAATATTGCTCTTTAGATATTACTAAATTTCTTCTTACTTTCCAGGGGCACCTCCCTCCCCCAACATGTCTCCTACCTGACCATGCCCATGATGCAACAGCACATTTTTTTAACATTCAAAAATAAATAATAGCGAATGTTATTATGTAGCCTCCCTGGCATCCGTTCTCCGATTTCTGTAGAATATACTCGGAAAATACCTCTTTCCAAATATTAAAACTATTATTAACTTCAGGGGATGTAGAGTCTACATATAAGATGAGTAGTACATACAACCAGCGAACCAAGCAAGGCCCAATAATTAACTTTGGGGAGCAAAAAAAAAAAAAAAAAAAAAAAAAAAAAAAAAACACAACGAAATAACACGGAAACTGAATGAAAAATGCATAAGAATTTTAGACAATTTCGAGAATCTTGATATTTACTAGGGTAGTAACTTAAAAAAAACTTTTTAAAGTAGGGTAGAAGTTTCATCCTTCTCCCCTTCCTGTGTACGAATTCGCACACAAATGTAATATTATCCTTCAATAAACTAAACATAGTGCGACTATACTATATTCAACAAAATATTTTTGTGTGGGAGTCCTTTTAAGTTATTGCGAGCACCATTTTGTTTATTTTCGAAGAAGAAATAAAAAGAGATAAAAAGTGAAATAAAATGAAAAGAAACAAAAATGTGAGAATAAAAAGAAGGGTGAGCCCACTTACTGAAGATTAGAATCTCTTTGTCTTTTTGTTGTCCCATCATCCGCCGCCAATTCGGCTTTGTATTTTTCCTTGGTGTTTTTATACTCCCTTTTGACTTGTAGATCAAAATTCCGCCTTTCAAGGGCCTGTCGCTGTGTTATCTCTTTAGTTAGTTTCTTCTCGCTCTGTAGATTCAATTTTACCTAGCAAGAAACATCAATTGAGTGAATTGGAAGCACAAACGTCGCTAGCGTAAAATAACTTGACAAAATAATTTATCACTTCGACCGCAACGGTCTCGGTCTACTCGTTATTTGCAAGCAGACAACATAAAAAGCACTTCTTCTCTATAGAGCATCCATCGAATTTGAGTTGAAAAAATAGTTCAAGATCACCTGAAGTTATAACCATTTACATACTAAGGCGTGTGCCCCCCCCCCGCCACATTTTTTTTTTGCAATAGCTTTTTAACTTGTAGCGAAAGGACAAGATGCTTATATCACTGGATTCAAAATTACTAGACCTATCTATACACCTAGTCAAAATGATGATATTTACTTAACCTTTTTCTTGGGGAAAGGTTCGAACTCCCTTTAAAAAATGAAAATTTTCATTTTTCCAACTAATTTTCAACCAATTTCCAACGTGTTTCTGATCTGACGAAAATTCAAAATAAGTACAGTAGATTTCAAAAACTTAATTCAGTAGTTGGATAGAACAGAGTCTTAGTTATTGAATGATAGCAAATTTGTTGTGTTATCGTTGAAATATTAAAACATAGGAAAGCAGAAAAATAACATACCAGACATGCACAGGGAACATCAACCATATGATGATTTAAATGAGGCAATTCAACCTAGCCAACTTGAGATAGAAAAGTCAACCGGATTAATTTGTCTCAATTAGCCAAGTAACATTAATTAACCTGTTTCCGTTGATTAATCTCAGCTTAATTATTGACTAATGAGTGGTTTTTTATTCTGATAATTTTAATTTTAGCATTCTTTTGCCAATCTTTTAGTGTTTATGTCTTTTTATACTTTTGTGTTTCTCGTGTTTTATTTAGTGATTCCAGATTCGGCCCTTTGGGGCTTGTGATAGCAATTTTTTAAAATAAATAACTTATCTATTTTTCTTAACCAACAGCGTATCCAGGATTTTGCTTCGGGGGAAGGGATTTGTACAAAAACGCATCAAAAATTTGTTTATATTTGTTTTTGTTAAGTTTTAACGAGTCGGACAAACCTTTAGGGGGAGGGGTCGAAACCCCTATCCCCCTGGATACGGCCTTGATTCTAACCGAATACACAGATCAAGGTTTAATCAACAAAAAATTAGAACAAAAACAGTTCAAGATAGTCACCCCCGGAAGGCTCCATGGCCAGGAAGAAATAGGGGAGAAACAAAAATAAAAGAAGCACTGCAAAAACGTTTTTCAACACAATGCCTTCACACCTTCCAAGAATTTCAAAACAAGAAAAAAAAATCCAGTCTCCCTTCTCGAAAATTCCCAAAATTGCAAGCTAGGCATGGTGGTATCGCATGGCTCCCCCGGAAGGCTCCATGGCCAGGAAGAAATAGGGTAGAAACAAAAATAAAAGATGCACAGCAAAAAAGTTTTTCAACACAATGCCTTCACACTTTCCAAAAATTTCAAAACAAGAAAAGCACAAAAAATTAATAATTAACAAGAGATTTTTTATAATTCTTTTTGAAGACCAAAAGAGAGGCCTTAGACCTTAGATCCGTCTGCGCCTCCAGAAGCACACAGGGCACCAAAAAGGAGTCCCCAATCTTACCACATGCTTGCTGCTGCCAGTGTATCCCCCCACTGAGGTTGAATTGATGGGTGCAGGCTACGGAGATCTGTCTGGTACGTTCAACGCAAGGTGTTTCTGGGTCTGCCCCTGCGGCGTGGACCCGATGGCTGCCAATGGAGCGCTGCATTGGGTAGTCGGAGATTGTCCATCCGTAGTACGTGGCCAAGTTATCTCCATTGACAGACTCTTATGATATATGTCACTAGCTGCTGGCCAGTCTTGTTATGGATGGATTAGTTTGTTACTCTCTGCTGCCAATGAGGTTAAAGAACCTTTTTGAGACATGTATTTTCAACAGCAAGTATTGTTCTCTATTATTTCTAGTTTAGGTGTCAGGTTTCGGCTGCGTAAAGCAGCACTGGCATAACATTGCTATTGAAGAGCCGTATAGAGAAGCTTTGGGACCACCATACTTTCCGTAATCTATTGAAGGCCCCATTGGCTTGGCCGATTCTTGTGAGCACTTCTTTTGTGGTCGATCCGGTACTTTCTATTATGCTTCCCAAGTATTTGAAATGGACGACTTGCTCTATGTGTTCTCCGCAAGTGATGCTCAGGGGTGAATCTGTGGTAGCCATGCATTTTGTTTTCTCATTATTTATTTTCAGGCCGATATGGCCACCTCTCTCCCTCACTTTTTCAAGGAGTTCTTGGAGTCTTTGCTTGCGTGATTCTAGGACGGCGATGTCGTCAGCGAAGTCTACATCACTGAGGCGTGTTTCTGGATTCAGCTGGATTCCGTCTGTGCTTCTACTTCGCAGTATTTAATCAATGAAGATTACGGAAAGTAGCGGTGACAAGACGCAACCTTGCTTAACTCCTGACATAATGCGGAAGAAACGAGTTTGGCCATCTGGTGTCTTTACATAGCACTCGCTATCTTCATAAAACGCAACAATCAGTGAAACTATCTTTTCAGGGATTCCGTAATGCAGTAGGATCTTCCACTGACTTTGCCGGTCTACTGATTCAAATGCGTCCTCAAAATCGATGAATATCATATAGGTATTTGACCGTCACTCTCTGCTATATTCCGTCAGTAGCTGTAGAGTAAATATAAGGTCGGCACATGAACGGTTCGGTCTGAATCTATGCTGCTCGTCGCGAAGGGGTCTGTTGAGCTGCGAGCTGATTCTCTGCAGTAAAACGTGCGTCAGCAATTTGCTAGGGATGGAAAGCATGCAGATTCCTCATCAGTTGCCTGGGAAGGACGCATCGCTTTTCTTAAAGATCCTCACAAGGGTACTGCGTTTCCAAGCTAAAGGTATTTTGGCAGTTGTCCAGATTGTAACAAACAATGCTGTCCAGAAGTTAAGGCAGATCATAGCAATCGCTTTGGTAATATCCATCAATATCTTGTCTTCGCCAGGTGACTTCCCGTTTTTCAGCTTCTTTTCTTCTGCTATAATATTAGTGGATGACGGCGGATCCGTGCTGATATCTAAGGAAAACAGTGCTGTTGTTGGGATCTCTGGGGGATCGTCTGGCGGAGGTCTATTCAACAGCTTCTCGAAGTGACTGGCCCAAACTTCGTTTACGTCAGACTGCTGTGTTATCAGGATGCCCGAGGGGTCTCTTACTGGTCCATGTTGAATAGAGGATTTCTTTCCAATAATCTCATTAGTGATTTTGTAGACGGCTCTTGAATCACCTCTCTCCTCTGCCTGCACTGCTTTTCGCTCCAGCAGGTTTCTCTGGTCTTTTCTGGCACTCTTCTTTACCTCTTAATCCGCGGCTCTGTATTCATCGTTTCTGAGGATCTGTTGGTCGGGGGTTTGTCTTTGGATGAGTGATGCTTTTACTTTTTTCCTTGTCTCTATGAGTTCCCATGTTTGGTCAGATACCCACTGGTCTTTTGGGCTCTTGCGGTACCCAATGGTGGCTTTCGTGGCATCGTAAAAAGATAACTTTATGCTTTCCCAGTATTGATTGCTATCAGCATCATCTAGTAAAGACAAGGCTTCAAATCTATTCCACATCTCTAGTTTAAAGGCTTGGTTGAATTCTCTCAACCTCAGTTTCTCCGAGTCAAAAACCGGGTTTAAGGGAGCCTGTTTTGCGTTTCTATTTCTTTTCAACTTGAGGCGAATTTTTTATGCCATCAGATTATGATCTGAACCGACGTCAGCTCCTCTATATCCCCTTATATCAAGTAGGCTTGATCTCCACTTCCTGCTCCAAAGACAATGGTCAATTTGATTTTGGGTGTGGCCATCGGGAGATATCCAAGAATATTTGTGTACATCCCGATGAGAAAATAGGGTACCTCCAATTACTAGGTCGTTAAGGAGCGCGAAGTCGATAAGTAGTTCTCCGTTTTCGTTTCGCTGGCCCAGACCAGAGGCAGCCTCGTGCAAAGTCTTGGAGCGTGTTCCAGATCATAATAGAAGCAAAACATATTTTAGGGGGGTGAAATCAGACTACAGTGATGGAGGAATCTGTAAATTATTAGAAGTGTGGAGATGATAAAACGGTTGATCAAAAATAAGAGGCAAAAAATAGACAAATCAACCAAGAACAACCAATCACAAGAATAAGCATCCCACACTGAAATTTCTGCATTGAAAAATTACCAATACTGACCTTCTTTTCTAAGTCTGACTGATGTTTAGTATGAATTTTATCCAATTCTCTTCGGAATGAATTTAGTAAGTCTTCATATTCCCTATCTAGACGCGATTTATGTTGCTCCATTTCAATTCTACACTTTTCTTCAACCTAAGAAAAAAGAAACAAATATAACAAAGGCAGACACTCTAGATGAATGATATGGTACATACAGAATAGATATAATTAAATATTGCTTTCATATATTTAAAGAAGGAAATGAAACTAGAAATATGCATTAAAAACCAAGGGATTTAAAAGCAAAATTCAAAACGGGATTGATGTCAATAATTAATATTTCTTTTGTTGCCCATTTTAAAGTCCAAAAGATATTTAACTCAAATCTGCCATAATGTAAACACCTCTAATTCTCAGCAAAAAAAAAAAAAACCGTAGCAATTGGAGCAAAATCAAAATCACCATTTGGTTCTCGGCACCTACACAAGCGGGCTTTCAGGCCCCTGTTCCCTTGAGATCCGAAATTGTTCCCAAATGAGCTTTCCGATATTGTTATGAACTATCTAGAGTTTCAATTCACATCCTTTTTCGGAGTTGCTCCCTCTCCCATTAAAGAAAATACCAGTCTTTAAAAGGATTTCTCGATTTTGCACCTCGCTAAGCCACATACTCAGTGTGAAATATCATTTTCTTAAAAGGACTTTGTTTGCTATAGCCTCTTTCCCGAAATCATTTCTATAACAGAGTGCACCCGAGGCGTCAGAGTACATGTTTTTCTAGAGAGTTAAGTCTTTCAAAGTTCAAATTTTTTGGTGTTCTTACCTCGTCGCCGTCTTTAACTGTTTTTAACTGCACTTTTTTTTAACTGCACTGGAAGATGTTTGTCATGCAAACTATATCTACTGGCAGGACCGAACTTTTGTTATTATCAGTTCAGAGTAACTATCAGTGTGCAAAACGAGTTTTTAAACTTTTCACCTTTGTCATTTCGTGATTCTGACATTACGCACATGGAGCAAATGCACACACAGTTTGTTTTCTATAGTCTATTTGCTACTGAAAAGAATCTTGTGCCGCAATAAAGCCCTGGATTGAGGAAAAGGTTGTTTCCTACACCGCCATAAAAAGAGGTGCCCGAGTCTGAGCTCACCACATAGGACGTTGTCCCGTCAGACTGTGAATATTCTCAAGTGCACCCAAAAAGTACTGAATGGAAAACCAGAGGGGATAGCTGAGGGTACGCGTAGGAGGGGGGGGGTGTGCTCCGAAGCCAAGCCCTAATTCAAGTCTGGAAGTAGTTTTGTCGTGTGTAGGAGTCTTGAATTGGTGGTCGGAAGCCAAGCTAGGGGAAACTTTAAATTTTTTTACGATGGAACGAATTATTTTTCTATTGTGACTTCGCACATTAATGCATCTCAGGGAGCCAAACGCGTCTTAATTGGATAGTATAGATGCCTTAAATAAAACACCCATTACCTATAATGCTTGTTTCACGAGACACAACTCTTGACTCGCAGAATAATGAGAGTCAATATGAATTGACCTTATCCTTTATTTTGAAAAGACATGCCTGACTTGTGTAGAAGCTAGAGGGTTGTCTCCTAATTAAAGTTCAATCCCTCCCCCCTCCCTCATCAACTTGGAACATTTGAGCCTGTCAATGTATTTAGAGGCAGCAAAGTCCTGAGACTTATTGGGAATTTCTTAACAAAATTGGAAATGTCTTAAATAGGTGATGCAAATAACTTCACTTAAGTTAAATTTTAATTCGGTTGCCAAAAGCTTCGTTTTCTTCATATGCAACCTCCAGTTTTTTCGCAGATAAAAAGCTCTTATATCAATATCGCTATATTTTCGAAGTAACACCTTCAGATCAGGTGTTGTTTTCTTAGACCACACTACCGTTCTAAGACGAACAAATAAACTTTCAAATGGGGACAAATCTATTTATTTAGACAGGAAAAAACAGGTACAAAAGTCCAGATATTTCGATCACATATACAGCGACCGTCTCCAGTAGAAATACTAAAATAATAAAAATGAAACTAGCATATTTATATACAACAAAATAAATAGCTTTTCGAGTCATTCACAAAATAATGAACTTCTGGATCATTCACTAGATTATTTTCAGAGTTCATTGATAAAGTTCACTCAAAGTTCTTGACGTAAATTTTCTTCTTTAATCTTGCCCAAATGTAAAACAAATTTCCAACGAACGTGGCAAAGCCTTCCATGTCTTCTAATTGCAAACAAATGTTCAGTTTATAGATATTTACTTGCTTGGTAACTTGGTTGTTTACTTTGTTCCTCTTCTAGTGAGGAACCAAAGAAAGTTCTGAATTTGAAACAGTTGCCCTTACAGATGCTGCATTTGGGAATTAGTATAATCTTCATTTGTTCTACCAGAAGACATTTTTGAATGTAAAACAATCGCCGGTAAACCCAGTAAACATCTATAAACTCAACATTTGGTTTGCAATTAGAAGACACGGAAGGCTTTGCCACTTTCATTGGGAATTTGTTTGACATTTGGGCAGGATTAAAGAAAAAAATTTACGTCCAGAACTTTGAATGAACTTTGTCAATGAACTCTCTCTGAAAATAATCTAGTGAATAATCCGAAAGTTAATTTTTTCGTAAATGATCTAAAAAGCTATTGTTTTTTTTGTGTGTAATTAAACTAGTTTAAATTCTATTATTTTAGTATTTGTAATGAAGACGGTTGCTGTATACTTGACTGAATTATATGGACTTTTGTACCTGTTTTTCCCTGTCTAAATAAATAGATTTGTCCCCATTTGAAAGTTTATTTGTTAATACCGCTATTATTACAATTCGGGCTGGGCAACTCCATAGGAAGGATATTCCTACTTCACTATGCAACTTATGCCTCATAAAAGGGCCCCTTCATCAACGGTAACTTGCTCACCTACTGTTTCAAAAGAGTTTCCAGAAATAGAACCGACAAATTAACAATAAAAAACAAGTAGTGAAAGGGTTAAAATCATGATGGCGCTCAGTCTCGAATTCCTCTTTTCAGGGACAATTATTTAAATGTTTTCCCTACTTCTATCCTGATGATTTCAGATTTTTTTGTTTTACTCTGGGATTTAGTTTCTAGCTAGAATAGTTTAGTAGTTCTGCAATTCGCATGCTTTTACTCACAAATATAGATAGAAGCTCATCTTCCGAAGAAAAAGAAACTCACCTTTTGGAGGGCAATTTGATGCTCTCTCCTCATCCTTTTATACCCCGTCATTTGTTCATTCATTTCTTCCTGCATGTGTTCTTTCTGTTGTTTATTTACAATTGACGTTGTTCTAATAGTAGCAAAATGGTTCTCTTCAGATGCATTTGAACCCTAGAAAGAATATTTCCAATGAATTATAAGGGATCATGCCAATAGAATATTTGCTTGAAAAATTCTAATAAAACATAAATAATAATAATAATAAAACACATGCGCATGAGCAGGCACATGAGTCAGTACTCGCTTTACGAGACTTTTTCGATTTTTGCGGATAATTTGCCTTTTTTGATCTTTTAACCCTCCCCTGCACTCTTCTTGTACGAGTATCTGCACTTATTGTGAATATGCGATGTAGCTGGTTGTACCTATGCTTTACAAACAGCTAATTTTCAAACAGCGTTTTTTATAGGTATGATATATTGCAAGAGATACAGGATTCGATTGTAATATCGAGAAGTTATAAATTTTTATAGGAACTTTTTTAACCCAAATTGTTTTTCTTTTTTTTTTAATTCTATACGGTTCAAAATAGCAATTTAGGGTAACGGCGTGATGTATCTATGCAAAATTATACCATCTGATTTCTATAGCACATAGAAAGAAAAGATACACATCCAGAAATTCTGTAAGAATATTAGTACAAAAAAAATTATAATAATAATCAAGCAGATAACACTAAATTCCGATTTTAAAGTATGTATGAATGTAATCCTAACTTAAGCTTTGAAATATCTCGGCAGCTTTCTTTCCATCTTAGTTTTCAGACCAGCTAATAAAATATCCGATAGCAACCGTCTATCATAACAGCCGTCAATAAGAGTACAATCCCTCATGCAACTAGAGTTGAACAAGCAAATCCAGATGGAGCTCTATTTAACCCTTTTCGAGTTTCTACGATCCTGCAGACTGCAAAATCGTACACATTGTAAGCCGCTGTCATTGCACAAACCTCCGTGAAGTCATCGTTCATTCACGCCACTGCCAGCATCGTAAGAATGTGGGAAAATGAGTAACCCAAAATGGGCTAGTACCTGAAGGCCTCTATTTTAAAAGAAAAAGAACCTACAATTCCACTAAACTATTTCCTCCATGTCAGGGTCTAGGTATAACACCAGCAGTAAAATCCCTTATGCATCTAAAGCTGGACCAGGAAACCCAGGGGGAGTCTATTTAGTCCTGCTCGACTTTCTACGATCTTGCAGGCTACTAGACACATTGTGAGGCACTGTCATAGCTTGATCCTCAGTGAAGTCATCCTTTACTGACACCACTGCTAGCATCGTAAGAATGTAAAATATGCCAAAATGGACAAATACTCGAAAACCTTTATTTTACAAGAAGAAGAAGCTACGAATCTGCCATTTCAGCATCTAACACCAGCACAATCCCTCATGCAACTAGAGTTGGACCAGAAAACTCAGGGGGATGTCTCCTTAGCCCTCCTCGAGTTTCTACGATCTTGCAGACTGCAAGACACACTGTAAGCCGCTGTCATAGCTTGAAACTCTGTGAGGTCACCCTTTGTCGATACCGCCGATAGCATTGATTTGATGTGGAAAAAGAAATAGACCGAAATGGGCTACTGCGTGAAGGCCTTTACTTTCAAAGAAGAAGCTACAATTCCACTAAATTTTGATATTTCAGCCATAAAAAATTCCGATGCATTTCTAGTAAAAAATACCCAAACATTTAAGAATGCTTTTAGTCTTTAGTCCTACATATCATTCTACATATTAGTGCTTTCATTATCCCTGAATTTCTTAGAATAAAAACTAGGCTCTCCATGGCATTAAACGTCCTTAAACACACGAAAGTTATCAAAAACTACAAAACGTTAATTTTCTAGGAAATTTTGAAGAACCTCGAATATTTGGAGATGTGAAAGAACTTCTATATGCTGATTTTTTACTAGGTGCCGCTTTATTGAGATCTTCCATTGGGGTCTTGAAAATATCATTGAATACGTATAGATAAGCAACTTTATATCAATTCTTTATCTTGGTCTCCCGTTATTTTGTAGTTGTTGTTTATTTAGACTTCAGGATTTCTATGCTTCATCAGCTCCTCCCTTCTCATTTTTTACAGCCGATACAGCCTTGTGAGGACTAATCTCTAGTGTCCAAAGTGTTTATAAGTAAAATAATCTGATCCTACCTTGTGCCTCGTTCGGGTTGAAAGACCATATGGAATATCTGTATTTTCTTGATGATGATGATGTGGAATGCTGGAGGTAGACGAACTATGAGAGCTTGAAACACCAGTTGACTGAACACTTTGTTCGGATGTGAAACTATTGCTACGACTACTTTCTCCGACATGCTCTTCACTTTCCGATTCTAAAAGAAGAAAATACTAAAAAGAAGAGAAGAAGCAGGACAACTCTACAACTATTCTCACCAACATGCTTCTCACTTTCTGACACTAAAAGAAGACAAAGAAGAAAAGAAAAACAAACAAAAAAAAAGGAAGAAGTAGGACAACGCAACAACTATTCTCACCAACACGCTCCTCACTTTCTGACTCCAAAAGAAAAAAAGGACAAAATAAAATAATAATAAAAGGAAGAAGTAGGACAACGCTACGACTATTCTCACCGACATGCTACTCACTGTCTGACTCTAAGAGAAGAAAAAAGAAAAAGGAGATGTAGGACAAAGCTACGACTATTCCCACCGACATGCTTATCACTTTCTGACTATAAAAGAAGAAAAGAAAAAAATAGAAGAATTAGGTCACTTTCTGACTATAAAAGAAGAAAAGAAAAGGAATGGAAAAAAAAGAGAAGAAAAGGAAGAAGCAGGACCACGGTACGACTATTTTCACCGACATACTCATCACTGACTCTAAAAGAAGAAAAAGTAGAAAAGAAAAAATAGAAGAAGTAGGACACCACTAAGACTATTCTCACCGACTTGCATCTCACTTTCTGACTTTAAAAGATGAAAAATAAGAAAGGAAAAAAAAATGAAAAAAAAAGGAAAAATTAGGGCAACGCTACGACTATTACCAACAAGCTTCTTACTTTTTGACTCTAAAAGAAGAAAAAGAATAAAAGAAAAATAGAAGAAAAGGAAGAAGTAGGACAACGCTAAGACTATTCTCACCGACATGCTCTTTACTTTCTGACACTAAAAGAAGAAAAAAGAAAAAGAAGAAAAAAGAGAAGTAGGACAACACTATAGCTGTTCTCACCGACATGCCCGACGCGCTAGAACCCCTATCCCTGCTGGCGAAATTTTTGTCTAACTCGTAAAAACGTAACAAAAATGCATGTGAACAAGTGTTTGATGCCTTTTTTGAAGTTTTTTTTTTATCCCATAGGATAAACCACCCCCACCTCCGAAGAAAAATTCTGGATAGGCCCTTGGTGAGCACCAACACAAAGGGTAGCTAAAATTCAATAAGAAAATAAAGACTAAAACTTACAACACATCGAGTACTTGGATAAATTGCGGGATTAGCATTAAAGACCAAGGATGGTTCAGGTTCATTAATTGAGTATTATATTCACAAATTTGCTTTTCTACAAAAATAATGCGGTTGAAAACACTGAATTGTCTAACCAAATAGGAATTGCAGATCCAAGGGGCAAAGAGATGAAGATATTTCACAAAGCGGAAGAAAAACGGACCAAGTTGTGATTCATCACAATTTGTAAGAATTTTCCAGAACGGTGCTATATATAAATAACGTGACAGTTCAACGGAGTTATAAAGTTACAGAAACCGAATATAATTAGGGAATACAAGGTGGTTGAAACGTATCTTATCTTTGACAAAGTGTGAGCGACTCAGTGTTCAATGTGACCTAATACAAGTTATCGTGTTTGTTTTATTGAGAAGCCAACAGGCAGACCAAGGTAGGCTATAGAGTCTAACTGGCTTGACACTGTTGATCCCAAGAGGAAGTTTTCCCATGGAGCTTGCTTATAGTTTAAGAATAAACCTTCAGACTTTACAACCAGGTCTTGCATACTTAGATATTGGCAATAGGAAGATATGGCTAATGTGCTAATTAGTTCGACTCGAGTCCAGAATATCGTCTGTATAACCGAGAAGCGACAAACTAAGAGCACGGAGGACGAATTATTGCATGTCAATAAGTCTACTGAGTGAAAGAGAAGACACAGAAAATTAATGGGTGCCTTTGGTAACTCCAGTAAGGATATCGGGAGGATGTCTGGAGAGGACATGGGCGGTACGCTTGAGGGAAGTCAGCTTTGGATGACGACTGAAAAATAGACGACCTTTAAAAGAAGCCACTTAGGTTTGATCCTCATTAAACATTTTTCCTGAAGAGAAATCATAGTACACCAGGGAAATCCCAGAGTAAAAACCCTTTCCTTCTCTGGGAGTAGAAACCCCTTCCTCCCCTCCTTCTCCTTCGAAATCCTTTCCTTATATTTTTTCAGAACAATGGTTTTACACTCTTTTTCTAACAGAGAAGTTGACCTTTTCCCATTGTACGTATGGATGGTATGTATGAAGTTCGCCTTTACGCTATTTTAACTTTTTCCACAGACATGTCTCCTTTTTCAGGCACAGCACCGTCTTTGCTTGGAGCTATTCACAAGCTAATCGAAGAGGAGCTTACGCTTAAACAAATTCCCACACATAATCTGAATTTCAGATACCATCTGAGACAGAAAACACCTGGTTGGGCTACAACAACAAAAAAGAACAAGAAAAAGATAAACAACAAAACGTTCATATTATTTCTTTAAATTGAAATTATTGCTTGAAACTTGATATTTCCAAAAATATCAATATTTCTTAAATGTAATATTTCTTAAATTTGATATTTTAAAGCGTCTCTTTAAATTAAAGAGGAAAACTAACCTTCAACGTCACCGGCAGTGCTTTCTGTATCCAGGTTTTCTCCAATTAAAAAGTTTTTCACTCTTCTATAGTTCGCATTATCAAGTTCTCGCACTGCAGCTTTCGTTCGACGAATAAGTTCAATTAACACATGACTTCCACGGGATCGAATTACAAAAGGATGCTAAAAAAAAGCAATTACAAAAAATGAGAGACCGAAAAAGGGGATAATACAGAAAGACAAGGGTTAACTCAAACAAAATCTCCATAAACAAGTTTACACTGAAAAATGGATTAGTTTGGACAAGATCCCCCTATTTTATCACCGACATCAGGAATTGCCAAATACTTTTGACAAAATTTTATAGAAAGCTACTACTACTACTGCCCACTGCAGCACGAGCATGAGGCTGACAGAGCAGCACCCGATCCTCCACCGTCCAATTCTGTTTAGAGTTTCACTCTCATTCTTCTTGATGAAATCCTTATTTCATTTACATCCTTTCTTATTGCCCCTTCTCACCGCATTCAGGGAGGACTCACTTTTTGTTAGACCAAAAATGGACGGATTACTGCTGACTTACTGCAGAAACTTTTAAAGAAAGAGACAAAGGGCCATTATGTTGGATATGTATGTATTTATGACAAACATATGTTTTTTGTGCCCTGAATCGTCACAATTTATGTTTTTTGGACATAGATTTTCATATAGAGTTTGTGACACGCTGAACTGTTCATGAATTGTTCATAGAAGTTGTATAATAGACGGTATTGGTTAGAAAATGACCCTTAACATGAATTAATCCACACGGCAAAGCTGACCTGGTATACAGTCATAACGGAAAAAAACATAAAATACCAAATTGTTCAGTAAGATTTAAGAAAAGATGTAGTCTCCCTAATTAAGGGAGATAAAAGGTTAAACAGTGATCGTATAAATTTTGCTTCAACGCATAAGAATGCAATTTCGTATATATCCTACTGGCTTAGAGCTCACACAAATAATGAATTTCACTACATAATCCCATCAAGATTGCGCCCCTTTTTGGGGGATTTTATTTCCTGCTTCTAAAATTAGGCAAATTTGGCATGTGCAAATAGCAACGATAATCAACTTTAAAAGTAATAAATTTTGCATATTTACCGTCAACAAGAATGATAGATTTTGTTGTTGCACATATAAAAATCACAACTTTTCTTTAGTTTTTGTTTCTACTGACGAGGGTCGTATACTCCTTATTGTTAGTTACTTCAAAAAAGTTTACCCCTTAAAATATTATTGGGAAGGGATTTACCTAAAATATTAAAAGTAAGGAAAGGGTGATCTAAGGCGAGTTGTTCGAACACATTTTTTTTATAGGGATGTATCCTATGGAAGCCTACAGAGGACAATGCCCCCGAGAAACCAGAAGACATCACACAACATATATATGAAATCAAAAATCAGATATGTTCCTATTTAAGTCTCGGTATCGGTTAGTACACGTTCTGCGGATGAAGGATGACAGATTGCAGGAGATCGTCCTTGGCGGCCAACAATAAAGGTCCAAACAAAAAGAAGATCGTCCCCAAACTGGGAGGGAGGGGATCATAAGGAAGGATTTAAGGGAAGTTAGAACCTCTTGGAAGGGTGTAAAGAGGGAGACTTAAAATAGATTTGGATAGAGGAGGAGTGTGTGCAGCATGGTTGAACTTAGAGGGCTTGATCTGCATAGAGTTATTAGTAATAGTAGTAGTGAGTCTTGGTGAAAACAAAGCTCCTGAATAGCACAAATACAAAAGTCTCCTGGGAAAAGATAATACAAACCTTAAATATTTGTTTCTGAAAAAGGGAAAAAAGAAAGATCACTGTAAGGACAAAAACAATCGGGTACAATAATTATTTATTGAATCAGCGATACTTCAAAAAGAACAATTAACAAATTGTTAATTGCAGGGCTAGTTTCCGATGTTTAAAAACAAAATCGTTCTTGAACGATACGTATTAATTTACAGCTTGTTCACAGAAGTGATAATATAACCAATACATTAAAACGAAAAGCCATCTTCAGCTAGTTAATTTCTAACTAGACGAATAAAAATCACTACAGTTGCTATAAGCTAACATGAGCATGTTAATTTTGAAAAAGAGAAATTAATTAAGTAATACTAGGATCTGACAAATTAAAAAAAAATCCGAAATAGGAACTACTACATCTTTCATCACTACTACTACTAGTAACAACTCACTGCAGCACCAAGCAATCTTTGGACAAGATAGCAACGCATGTTCCTCCTCTATTCCAATCTGAGCAAAGCCTCCCTCTTTAGACTCTTTTAAGAAATTCCAACTTCCCTTAAATATTTCCGTACGACCTTCTTATCCCCCATTCGGAGACAACCTGCTTTTCCTGTAGCCCTAGATGGTTGGCCAACAAGGACGATCTTCTGCATCCTTCATCCGTAGAACTTGTCCTAGCAATATCAACCATACTCTCATTATAGCCCTAGAAACCGGGACTGAACCACATCTTTCGTAGAGCTTACTCTTTGAAATACGGTCAGTCTGATGGGTACCCAAAACAACTTGTAGACAATTTCTCTAAAAAAAAATCTAACAAGTCCTCCTCTGTCTCTCGGAGTGCCCATACTTCAGAACCATACTTGACTGACACCCCTGGAATATACCCCCGTGAAAAACACCCCTTGTGGAAAATCCTCCCCAGGAAATACCGCCTGAAAAACGATGCCCCTCCCCCCGTGGCTGGTTGGTCTCCAATCACTCTCGAATATAAATGTTTTTACTTTTATAACTTTAATAAATCAAATAATATTAACATTTTGATTACTTAATATCAGTATACGCATATTAAACTGACAATGCACATTCATTTGTATTTTTTCAGTAAAGTGCAAATTTTGTTCTGGCCTTGGGGAGGCACAGGGGTTTTGCGCCCAACTTATGTTAATTTCTCCTCGTTTTGAGTTTGACTCTGTTATTTATTGTAATTTCTGTTGGTTTTGAGTTTCATTTATTTATCGAAGCTGATTTGTGGTAATTTCACGCTTGCTAGATTATTTGATTTTATTTCTGCTCATTTGTTGTTTAATGGAGTTCTTTACTTTTCTTTGAAAAACGTATAGTGTGGAAAAAGTTTTTTTAATTAATTTCTGTTCGTTTTATATTGACATGGTCTTTTTAGGGAAACAGAAAACAATACTTTAAATCTTTTATTTTTTTAAGACTTTATAGTTTGGCCTGCTATTTGCATGCTGGAGAAAAATTTTCATCGACTTTTAACAACATACACCCTTTTAAAAATCTGGACACTAACAGTACCGTTTAATTTAGTTTCATACCTCCTCTAGTTGACCTGAAATGAAAAACTTGATACCACTCGCAAAAAATCTGTTGACTTTCTTTGGTAGCTTCGATACACTTACGCTATTTTGATTTGGTTTAATTTCAAGAGCAGAAGTAGCCCCGAAAGTTTGAACATATTAATCTCAGTCGTTCTTGGGATACTGCTGAGATGCTTTATTTGGAATTAGCATTATCACAGTGTATTTTGATTTAATCTTAAGGCAACATTTATTTTTAAACATAATGGGCAAATGGAAGCGTGGGAGTGGAAGGGGGATTTTTTGCCCTCCAATCACTTTCGACTATTAAAAGGGCATCAGCCCTTTCTATTTTCAATCTAATGAGCCCTTTTCGAAGTTCCCACGACAACTTCGATATGAAGTGCCCTGGTCTAAACAACAACAACAACAAAAAATAATGCATTATACCCACATCGATCTTTACTATAAAAATGTCAAACCTTCCAATCACTCTCGAGTATTAAAAAGGGCACTAGGCCTTTCGATTTCCAATAGAATGAGCCCTTTTTGAAACGACAACGCTTTCTATAAACACCTTATATGCCCACAGTGCATAAATTATAACCCTTACCCTAAGGTCTCTTAGTAGGGTTATTATCCTCTAAGACCAAATTTCATGAACTTTCAACTACGTTAAACAAAATGGCTATCTTAAAATTTTGATTAGATGTGTTAGGGGAAATGGTGGGCGTGAGAGGGGCAGTAGTCACTCTCCAATGACTTTCAACTATTAAAAATGGCCCTAGCAATTTCAATTTCCAATCAAATGGGTCCTTTTGAAGTTTCTACGACAAAAATTTCAATAAATATCTTATATGCCCCCAGGGCATAACTTACAACCCTTGCTCTGAGCGATGGGAGGGGGTCATTCTCAAAGACCTAATTTCCAGAACTTTCTACTACGTTGAACAAAATGGGTATCTGAAAATTTTGATTGGATGTATTTGGAGGAGTGGTGGGCATGAGAGGGGGGTTAGTTACCCTCCAATCACTTTCGACTATTACAAAGGGTACTAGCCCTCTCAATTTCAAATTGAATGAGCCCCTTTTGAAGTTTTACGACAACTCTATGTATAAAAACCTTATATGTACCCAGGGCAAAATTTACAACCCTTACCCTTGGGGCTCTGGGGGGTTTGTCATCCTTAAAAACAAAATTTCAACAATTTTCAACAATGTTGATCAAAATGGCCATATCTCAACTTTGATTGAAGGTGTTTGGGAAAATGGTCGGTGTAAGAGGGAGGTTAATTACTCTCCGATCACTTTCGACTATTAAAAAGGGCAATTTCAATTTCCAATCAAATGAGCCCTTTTTGAAATTTCCACAACAACTTTCTATATAAACTTTATATAAACCCGGGGCATAACTTAGAACCATTGCACTGAGGGCTGTGAGGGGGTTATCATCCTAAAAGACCTAATTTCAAGAAATTTCAACTACGTTGAACAAAATAGATATCTCAAAATTTTGGTTAGATGTGTTGGGAAAATGGTGGGCGTGAGAGGGGCGTTAGTCACCCTCCAATCACTTTCAACTATTAAAAAAGGCACTAGCCCTTTCAATTTCCAATTGAATGAGCCATTTTGAAGTTTCAACGCTATCTATAACAACCTTATATGCCCTCAGGGAATAACTTACAACCCATGCCCTGCGGGCCGGAGGGGGGGATGGGTTGTCATCCTTAAAGAACCAATTTCCGAAATTTTCAATTACATTGAACAAAAATGATAACTAAAATATTGATTGGATGTGTTTGGGGAAAAGATGGGCTTGGGATGGGGGTGAGTTGCCCTCAAATCACTTTCGACTAATAAAAAGGGCACTAGCCCTTTGAATTTTCAATCGAATGAGCCCTTTTTCAATTTTCTACGACAAGGATTTCAATAAAAACCTTATTTGCCCTCGGGGCAAAGCATATAACTCTTGCCCTGAAGATGTGGGGGGAGTGTCCTGCTCAAAGATTTAAGTTCCTGAATTTTGAAATGCATGGAACAAAATGACTATCCCAAAATTTTTATTGGATTTGTCTGAGGAAATGGTGGGCGTGGAGGCGATTTTAGCTACTTTCTAATTACTTTCGACTACTAAAAAGGGCACTAGCTATTTCAATTTTCAGTCGAATGAGCCCTTTTTGAAGTTTCTACGACACCGCGTTATATAAAATTCTTATATGCCCCCAGGGCATAATTTACAACCCTTTCCCTGAGGTCTGTGGGGGGGGGGGGGTTGTCATCCTCAAAGACCTAGTTTCTAGAACTTAAAACTATGTTGAATAAAATGGCTGTCACAAAGTTTTGATTAGATGTGTTTGGGGAAAAGGTGGGCGTGAGAGGTGGGTTAGTTGCCCTCTAATCACTTTCGACTATTAAAAAAGAGCACTAGCCCTTTGAATTTCCAATCGAATGAACCTTTTTTGAAGTTTCTACGACAACACCTTCTATAAAAAACCGTATATGCCCCAAGGGCATAACTTACAACCCTTGCCCTAAGGGCTGTGGGGAACTGTCCACAAAAACATAATTTCTATTTGGAAATCAACTACGGTGAAAAAAATGGCTATATCAAAATTTTGATTGGATGTGTTTCGGGAAATGGTGGGCGTGGAAGGGGTGTTAGTCAGCTTCCAATCACTTTCGAATATTAAAAACTGCAAAGGCCACTCCAATTTCCAATTGAATGAGCCCTTTTCGAAGTTTCTACGACAACTTCTTCGATACGAAGTGCCCTGTTCTAAAGAAAAAAATTGATAAATAATATATTATGCCAACTTCGTTCTTATATTCCCCCCAGGGCAGAAATTAGAACCCTTGCCCAGAGGGTTGTGGGGGATTGTCCTCCTCTTTACTTACTCCCCGTTTCTTGTCTCGTTCTCAAGAGTCCCCCTTCTTTACTTAGGCAGCGCGATCGCGCTGCCTATGACTTATACAACAACTTTCGATATAAACCTGATAGGCCCCCAGGGCATAACTTCCAACCCTTGCACTGAGGGCTCCGAGGGGGCTATCATCTTAAAAGACCTAATTTCCAGAACGTTCAACTACGTTGAACAAAATTGATATCACAAAGTTTTTAGTGGATGTGTTTTGGAAAATAGTGTGCGTGAGTTAAGCGTTAGTCACTCTCAAATTACATTCATCTACTAAAAAAGGCAATTGTAATTTCAATTTACACTTTCATGTTCTCTTTTTGAAGTTTCAACTACAATGCTTTCATTAATAACATTTCATGACCCCAGGGCATAACTTACTACCCTTGCCCTGAGGGCTGTGGGGGGAGGGATTGTCATCCTTAAAGACTTAATTTCCAAAACTTTCAACTACGTTGAATAAAATGGCTATCTAAAAATTTTGATTGGATGTGTTTGGAGAAAAGGTGGGCGTGAGAGGAGGGTTAGTTGCCCTCAAATCACTTTTGACTATTAAAAGAGCACTAGCCCTTTGAATTTCAAATCGAATGAGCCCTTTTTCAAGTTTCTACGAAAAAGATTTCAATAAAAACCTTATATGCCCCCAGGGCCTAACTTATAATCCTTACCCTGAGGGGTGTGGGGGAGTGCCCTCCTCAAAAATATATTTTCAATGTGGAAATCAACCACGCTGAACAAAATGGCTATCTCAAAATTTTATTGGATGTGTTTGGGGGAATGATGGGCGGGGGGGGGGGGGTTAGTTGCCCTCCAATCACTTTCGGCTATTAAAAAGGGCACTAGCCCTTTGAAATTCCAATCGAATGAGCTCTTTTTGAAGTTTCTACGACAACACCTTCTTTAAAAACCTTATATACCCCCCAGGGCATAACTTAAAACCCTTGCCCAGAGGGCTGTGGGGGAGTGCCCTTCCCAAAAACATATTTTCTATGTGGAAATCAATTACGCTGAGCAAAATTGCTATCTCAAAGTTTTGATTGGATTTGTTTGGGGCAATGATGCGCGTGGGGGGGGGGGCTAGTTGCCCTCCAATCGCTTTCGACTATTAAAAAGGGCACTATCCTTTTGAATTTCCAATCGAATGAGCCTTTTTTGAAGTTTCTAAGACAACGCCTTCTATAAAAACCCTATATACCCCCAGGGCATAAATTAAAACCCTTGCCCTGAGGGTTGTGGGGGAGTGTCCTCCTCAAAAACATATTTGGATGTGTTTGGGGAATGATGTGCGTCGGGGGGGGGCTAGATGCCCTCCAATCACTTTCGGCTATTAAAAAGGGCACTAGCCCTTTGAATTTTCAATCGAATGAGCTCTTTTTGAAGTTTCTACGACAACGCCTTCTTTAAAAACCTTAAATGGCCCCAGGGCATAACTTAAAACCCTTGCTATGAGGGTTGTGGGGGAGTGTCTTCCTCAAAACCATATTTTGTATCTGAAAATCAACTACGCTGAACAAAATGGCTATCTCAAAATTTTGAATGGATGTGTTTGGGGGAATGATGTATGTGGGGGGGGGGAGCTAGTTGCCCTCCAATCACTTTCGACTATTAAAAAGAGCACTAGAACTCTCAATTTCCAAGCGAATAAGCCCCTTAAGTTTCTACTATGACCCCTTCCATATGAAGTGCCCAGCTCTGAAGGAAAAAAATAATAATAAATAGTACATTTTGCCAACATCGTTCTTATATGCCCCCAGGGCATAGCTTAAAACCCTTGCCCCGAGGGTTGTGGGGGAGTGTCCTCAAAAATATTTTCTATCTGGAAATCAACTAGGCTGAACAAAATGGCTATCTCTAAATTTTGATTGGATGTGTTTGGGGGAATGATGGGCGTGGAAGGGGGGGGGGCGAGTTGCCCTCCAATCACTTCCGACTATTAAAAAGGGCACTAGCCACTCCAATTTCCAATGGAATGGAAATTCGATTGTGGGATCAAAAATGTTCCGATGTGGGAACATATTGTGCAAGTCTATAGCAAATAGGCTAAAATTGAATAGTAAATTTAAAAATATTAATAGCCGATCACTTTTAAAGACTAAATTAGTAGAATATATTATTAACCTTTGATGACGGGGTGATTCTTCTTTATAATTTGGTCCGGAGGACATTTTCCAGGGAGTAATTTCCACGGGAATATCTTCCAGGGGGGAGGATAAACGCCTAGAACTGTAACTGTCATCACTGTACCTTCCAATATGTTAATCTAACAAGGAAGATATGAGGATACCATATGCTTGATCTTTATTTATAAACCAGAGAGAAAGGTTGAGATGACTAGGACACGTTCTGTGGATGAAGGATGATAGATTACCAAAGATTATCCTTTTCGGCGAACCGTCTAGGGCTAAACGGACAGCTGTGTCGTCCGCGGTTGGGGTGGGAGGATGTCATAAAGAAAGATTTGAAAGAAATGGGAACTTCCTGGAAGGTTGTAAAGAGGGAGGCTTTGCATAGACTGGGATAGAGGAGGAGTGTGTGTAGCTATGTTGGCCTCAGGCGACTTGGTGTTGCAGTGAGTTGTTAGTAGTAGTAGTAGTAATCATATATATTTATCATCAAGAGAAGATTTAAGGCTGCCCATTTATAAATATATTAATATATAATATCTAAATTAATAAAATTTGTTCCCAAAGCGAATCTTCCCCAAAGTCTTCCCAAAGTCTACTGACATTATTTCTAGTCAGCATAGCGTAGGGTTAATTTAAAGCTGAAATTTAGGAAGGGTAACTACCTTCCGGGAAGCCATGACGTTGGTAGATTCCAGGATAAGAACTGAAAGAAACTTTTTCAAGAACAATTGAATACTAAATGGAGAGTTTCAAATTTGACAATGTAGAAGACAGATGGAATAATTTTAGGAAAACAGTTTGTGAAGTCGCTGATGGTGTCTTAGGGATGAAATTTAGTAACGCAGTAAGGAATATTAGTGCAAATACTCAATGTTCAAAAGAGAGGAGGAGAGACTTGTATAAAAATTATGGTATGAAAATAAGAGGAATGTAAAGTAAGTGGAGAAAAAATTCAAATATGAACTAAGGAGGTGGGGAGTGGAGGCCATGAATAAAATTACTGAAGATCTGGATAATGCAGCAAGACGGAATAATAGTAAGATATTATACTGGCATGTTACAAAATTGAAAGGGAATAATCAATCTGGACTGGTCTGAGTTTATGGTATATTCATGTACGAGCCCTTCCAGGTCTTTACAAGGTTTTTACAAGAACAATTGAATACTAAATGGAGAGTTTCAAATTTGACAATGTAGAAGACAGATGGAATAATTTTAGGAAAACAGTTTCTAAAGTCGCTTATGGTGTCTTAGGGATGAAATTTAGTAACGCAGTTAGGAATATTAGTGCAAATACTCAATGTTCAATAGAGAGGAGGAGGGACTTGTATAAAATTTTGGTATGAAAATAAGAGGAATGTAAAGAAAGTGGAGAAAAAATTCAAATATGAACTAAGGAGGTGAGGAGTGGAGGCCATGAATGAAATTGCTGAAGATCTGGATAATGCAGCAAGACGGAATAACAGTAAGATATTATACTGGCATGTTACTAAATTGAGAGGGAATAATCAATCTGGACTGGTCTGAGTTTATAGTATATTCATGTACGAGCCCTTCCAGGTCTTAAGTTGATTAGGTCTTCTGTGTTAAGTACAGAGATATTACGTGTTGATATTTTTTGTTAGCTTGGTATACTGGTTAAAAAACTTAAAAAGAGATAAACAGAACATTTTGAGAATGTGGTAAACCGTGATAGAGTTAAAGAAAATATAGAGAAAAGAGTGAAAAAGTTTATAAAACTTTGGATGTGAAGAAAGATTTATTTTGAGAGGAAGAATTGGTGACAGAACTAAAATGATTAAAAAGTGATAAGGCCCGAGGCGCTAATAGCGTTGTAACTGAGTTTTTTGAAGTACCTAGCGATTTTGAGAAAAGTATAATTAAACTTTTCCATAAGAAATGTGTTAAGAATGAGAGTGGTAATTGTAGTAGCGAAAGCCTCGTTTCTGTAGGAAGGAAATTACTTAGTATGGTGGTACTATTTAGACTTAGAGATGCTGTAGATGAAGTTTTAAGAGATGGAGAGTGTGGTTTTAGCAAGGGAAAAGGAATTGTCAACAAAATTTTTGATCTTATATTAATAATTGAGAAGCGTCTGTGTCATCAAACACCTTTAGTACTCAGTTTTATAGAGTATTAGCAAGCGTTTGATTCAGCTTATAGAAGAGCTTTAGCGATGGTCTTATCCTTGTATTGTTTACAAGACAAATGCAATAAAGTCATTTGTACTATGTACGAGAGTAACATTACTGCGGTTAAGGAATGAGGATAGTAGCCGGTTTTGTATTAAATCCGGAATCAGGGTTGCGCTCAGTCTCCGTTTATATACATCATTTTGATGAACTTTTTCTTAAGGAGCACATGAAAAGCAATGGGGAAATAAAACTCTTCTGGACTTAGATTATGCAAATGATTTCAGCATCCTAGATGAAAGTATTAGCAAAATGAATGCGCTTTTAGAGGTTTTGCGAGTTCAGGATGCGAAAATGGGTTCAAAATTAACGTTAAGCAGACTAAGTCCCGAAGGCTAGGAAAAAGTGAAGATGAAAATGTGATGTTGGATAACGAGCAGATCGATCAAGTCTAGAGCTTCACTTACTTAGGTAGTATTATTGGTAAAAACGGTGGGTGTAATGAAGATGTTAAAAGTAGAATTGCCAAGGCCAAGGGTATTTTTCACAGTTGAAAAAAGTTTGGAAGAATGGGAAAATAATTCTACGAGCCACGATTAGAATATTGGAAGGTACGGTGATGACAGTGGTCGAGTATGGCCCTGAAGCGTGGGCACTCCGATAAACGGAGGAAGATATGCTAGATGTTTTCCAGATAAATTGTTTACCGATTGTTTTGGATACCCAACTGACTAACCGTATCTGAAACAGCATGCTCTAAGAAAAGTGTGGTTCAATCCTTCTTTCTAGAGCTATAATGAGAGAAAGATTGAGATGACTAGTGCACGTTCTGCGAATGAAAGATTGCCAAAGATTGTCCTTGTCGGCCAACCACCAAGGGACAAACGAAAAGCAGGTGGTACCCTGTTGGGGTGGGAAGATTTTGTAAGAAAAGATTTAAGGGAAATGGGTACTTCCTGGGAGGTTGTAAAGAGGGAGTCTTTGAATATATAAGGATGGAGGACGATGGTACGCAGCTGTGTTGGCCTCAGGCAGCTTGATGCTGCAGTGAGGTGTTGTTAGCAGTAGTACTAACATAGCATTCGATATCCAAGCTTCCATATTAGCGAGGACGAATGTGCTGGTTCAAAGGCCTACTTTCGGTTTTTGTTCCAACTGCAACATATAAAAAGACTTTCTTCGTGTGCTAAAAAAAAAGCTCGAAATAAAAATTTTATATGTTAAAATTTTAGTCTAGTAATTAAATACAGTTCAATATCCATCTTTAATACCCTGTGGTAGCACAGTGGATTGATCTTCTTATTGGCAATATGCAGCCTGGGGTTCCACACTCACAAGCTTGTGCGACAGGCCTGCTACCTGTAAGAAAAGATCCAACAACTAAAACGGATTTTACGCGCTACGCGCCCTCAATGGCTCTGGAGGATCTTTCTCTTATCATTTTTTGCCAATCTTTAATGTTTGTGAAATTTATTATTTTTTACACTGCGAATAGGGAAGTATGCAAGGTAGTTGTGTTGACTCGAAGGTACAGAAATTCACGGTGATATTGTAAAAAAATAAATAGGTTTTTTTTTTTTTTTTTTTTTTTTTTTTTTTTTTTACTGTTTCCTGTTGTTTCAACAAGGACAGATTTTGACGGCTTGAATACGCAAAAATAAGGATTTATCTAAATACGTTGAACGAATCTATCCAACGTGGTAAATATAGGGGCGGGTGTATTATTTGTTCATGAAAATGCTTCATAACCTCTTCTGGATTACCATAGCCAGCATCTTTACTTCTCTCTGTGAAATCTCACAACGATGTTATTTGCCCCATAAATCTCACAACGATGTTATACGATGCATAATTTCATTCAGGAAATAGACTTCCCCTCCCCCCTCATCTCCTTGAAAAGGAATTGTTGCGTACACGGTATAATGATATAATGCCATTTAATCTATTAAATTCCTACAAAATGGAAGTTCTTTTTTTAAACTACAATCTTGGAATGAAAAGAATTTGAGCCTCTTAAATGAATTAAGGTTATGAGGGTAAGCAACCACTTCAACGTTGTCTGGGAGAAGACTCATAGGTTTAGGTCCAATAGGGTCTTCCCCGTTGACCTAGTAACTTCGCGTCGGTATGTCACTCCCCACCTTTGACCTAACTACCGGAACCCTCACTCTTTCACTTTTCCCCAGACATCAATGATGAACCACTTTTTTTTCTTTTTTTTGTTATGCGATAGCATCGTGTGTACAAAGGCCGTGGAGCTAGATATTGCAATTAATCCAGATTGGTCTACAGTGGCCATGAAGACATTAGAGCTAAAAATATTATTGCTAAAAATTAAAGTGAGAATGTTCTATCATTCTGTAGCCCAAAGAACATAGGAAATTTAAAGATCTCGAACTTAGAAATAGGGATTCAAATAACAGGAATTTAGTTTATTTGACATTACTAAATCACTTAACACTACAAATAGCATAAGCACGGAGAAACAGAGGGTCTTTAAAAAAAAAATATCACTAAACAACTTTCCGTCCTTCTTATTAATATCTGAAACCACTTCAACTATACATAAATTATAACATAAATAAAAAGATGAAACAAATTATGAATATCCAGTAGCCCACATAGGCAGGAGCTAAAGAAGATGGAGCCGAAAACATTTCGTAGCATAGAAAACAAGAAAAATTATTCTGAAGATTCAGTGCGTTGCTAAATCTCAATCTGTGGAGCTGAAGAAGAAGGAGCTTTGAAGAAAGGACTCAAAATATTTAAAACTGAAACATTTAGCAACATAGAAAAGAACAAAATTATCCCGAAGATCCAGTTGGTACGCAGGAATTGAGAATGACTAAAACTCCCCCTAACCCATTCACGAAAATTTAGGGAAATAGCTAAATCTCAATCTGTCAACGGAATTACCAAAAGAGGCATTTTCAATGCAAATGCCCAAAAATATATTTTCGAAATATAGGGAGGAGCAAAAAATTAAGGGGGCGCAGACTCCCTTTTTTATTCTACTTTTTTAAATTGATTCTTTTCTTAACCATTTCCGACTATCTTCGCAAGCACATTCTACGGTTTCAACGACATTTCTAAGTATCTTGAAAACCAAACAAAACAAAAGAAAGCAAACAAGACTCATTGATCGTGGATACCAAGTGGAATGGGGATGGGACATAAATTGAAGATTAACAAAAATGCCACATGTAACTTCTTTTTGAAGTGCCGTAGCCGAGCTAATTGGAAAAGACCGGTGTTTCCTTAAGGTCCATTCCCAATGAGATTTTACTTATGTCTAGATTTAACTAGCGCTAATTTCAGCCAATAAGGATTTTTCTAGAATTTTACAGCCAACCAGAAAATCCTACGTAAAACCTGATTGGCTCGAGTTTGGCTCTAGGCTCTAGTAAAAAAGGCCTGTGTTTCCTTAAGGTCCATTCTCAATGAGATTTTACTTCAGTCAAAATTTGACTAGTGCTAATTTCAGCCAATCAGAATTTTTCTAGAATTTTACAGCCAAACAGAAAATCTTACGTAAAACCTGATTGGTTCGAGTTTGGCTCTAGACTCTAGTAAAAAAGGCCAGTGTTTCCTTAAGGTCCATTCTCAATGAGATTTTACTTCAGTCAAAATTTGACTAGTGCTAATTTCAGCCAATCAGAATTTTTCTAGAATTTTACAGCCAAACAGAAAATCTTACGTAAAACCTGATTGGCTCGAGTTTGGCTCTAGACTCTAGTAAAAAAGGCCAGTGTTTCCTTAAGGTCCATTCTCAATGAGATTTTACTTCAGTCAAAATTTGACTAGTGCTAATTGCAGCCAATCAGAATTTTTCTAGAATTTTACAGCCAAACAGAAAATCTTACGTAAAACCTGATTGGCTCGAGTTTGGCTCTAGTAAAAAAATGCCAGTGTTTCCTTAAGGTCCATTCTTAATGAGATTTCACTTCAGTCAAAATTTGACTAGTGCTAATTTCAGCCAATCAGAATTTTTCTAGAATTTTACAGCCAAACAGAAAATCTTACGTAAAACCTGATTGGCTCGAGTTTGGCTCTAGACTCTAGTAAAAAAGGCCAGTGTTTCCTTAAGGTCCATTCTCAATGAGATTTTACTTCAGTCAAAATTTGACTAGTGCTAATTGCAGCCAATCAGAATTTTTCTAGAATTTTACAGCCAAACAGAAAATCTTACGTAAAACCTGATAGGCTCGAGTTTGGCTCTAGTAAAAAAATGCCAGTGTTTCCTTAAGGTCCATTCTTAATGAGATTTCACTTCAGTCAAAATTTAACTAGGGCTAATTTCAGCCAATCAGAATTTTTCTAGAATTTAACAGCCAACCAGAAAATCCTATGTATAACCTGATATGCTCCAGTTTGGTTCTAGGCTCTAGTAAAAAAGGCCAGTGTTTCCTTAAAGTCCATTCTCAATGAGATTTTACTTCAGTAATTTAACTACTGCTAATTTCAGCCAATCAGAATTTTTCTAGTATTTTACAGCCAACCAGAAAATCTTACTTAATATCTGATTGCCTTTAGTTAGCACTAGCTAATTAACGATATTAGTAAAAGTTCATTGTGAATAGGTCTATAGTGTCCCAGTGGCTTGTTTTCTTATTGCTCCACATAAAAGCCCACACAGTAGGTATTTATCAGAGAAAAAACTTTCCAGAAAAGAGACATTTCTACGTATTTTTAGAACTAAACAAAAAACAAAACGGACTGCACGAATGCAGGTACCAAATACAATGGGGCTGGAATATAAATTTCAGCTTGAAAAACTACAATAGTTAACTCTTCATTACAGTACCGTGACCAAGCAAGCTAGACAAGAAAGAAAGAATCCTACGCCAAAGAAAAGAAGCCTAACCTTCGACAGTCTAATGCAGAATCTATTTTGGTCAGTTTTATTTTAGTAGAAGGCAATAAACTTAGAATTCAAAAGTAAATACTTCAATGAAACTTGCCAAACCATGTACCTTTTCTTTTTCGTTGTGAAGCCCAAACCCTGCATTGTTGGTTCAAACCATAATATGCTGATCATCCTTTATATAACAATTATATTTTTTTTAAAGTCTTTTTTGTTTTATATTGTCTATGCCATTATATTGTCACATTTTTTTACCATTATATTGATAATCTGTTATATAACCATCCACTATCTTTTGGTGGGTCAACCTCATCGCGATTAACCTAAAGAAAGCATCGATTCGATCTGCCAAGCTATTGACAGAAGCCTTATCCGCAAGCTAGACGGATAAAACCCTTACCCGCAAGCCATTGACAAATTTTAATGATGATGCATATTTGGTAAGAATAGTTGCAAATTTTCTTTCAGGTAGGAATAAAAAACAACAAGTATAAATTAGCCTACTCTGATCCCCAGCCAATCTACTGTGGAGTTCCCCAGGGAACAATTTAAGGCCCTCTACTTTTTTGGATATGGTAAATGAGATGACAAATGATGAGTCGGATCGCTTTAATTTTGTTGATGATTTATCCGTAAGTGTTTTTAGCAAGACAGACAGAATAATGGCGAGCTTATCCCGCCAAGCTGAGGAAGGCAAAATGATCGTCAATCATGAAAAATCATTCGTATTAAGTTTTTCTTTTCTGAGGGACAACTCATTCCTTGCTTTACAGAATGTTTCAAATTGCAGCATCATGGATATCAAACTCTTAGGAATATATGTCACACATGACCTGAAGTGGGCAAAACAGACCGTTTAGCATTACGGCCCGACTTCGGACCAGAAGGACGGCCTTGAAAGGATCCAATGTCGATCTCTTCTGGTAGTGTCTAAATCTCCCAAAGTCCCTTATTGCTCCCTTTTAAAGCAATTTTACCTTACAACTTTTTCAACACCCCACGACGAATTGTGTTTTAAATTTAGTGTCCGTATTTCAGCAAATCCTTGGCTTCGTGAAATACTCTCCCCTTAGCATCTCCCTTCGCACCAACGGCTCCCGCGACAAGTAGCTCTACCGGTATCAAAAATTCAGCCGGTACCAGCACGGCATATGCGTTAAGCAAGTAGTTTTGTTCCCTCCTTCGTCAAGATTTTTAATACTCCACTCACTCGTCAATAATTGTACATATTTATTTTCTTTAGTTCATTATTCTTACTATTCCTTTTGTTTTTTAAAGTTTTTTTCTTTAATTTGAACTTTTATTTTCTTTTTACAGATAGTTGGACATTTCAATGTCTTAGGTTTTAGTCTGACTCTGTGATATTTCGAATCAATGTATAGATTTGTATGACGATGGCTATGGCTCTGATTTTTTTATGTTTAGTGCCTTGTATTTTATTATGACAAGAACAGCCACTGATCGGCATGACCGTGTAAGGCGTTTGATAATAAAATCGCTTATCGCGATATATATATATATATATATATATATATATATATATATATATATATATATATATATATATATATATATATATATATATATATATATATATATATATATATATATATATAACCATCTCTAGTATAATCATCTTACCTGTAAAAGTTTTCTAGTTGCTGGTCTATCTGACGGATTTTTCTGTAAACAGGAGTCAACAAAATCTCGAAAGACATCCGACCAATTTCCACTAGGTTGCAACGATGGAGCATCATTCTGTGCAATGTGGTATAAAGCACTCATTGCATTCATATTAAAATACGGAGGTTTTCGTTCAGCTTTAAAAAATAAAAAAAAAGAATTATTTAAAAGACAACAGCAAAAACAGCAGCGAAATGTTAAAAAAAAAATATTCTTTCCAAGCTCTAGGAACCTCCTTAGGGTCATTACTAACTCTTCTGAGGTCAATACACGGTTACTACTGTATTTTTCCGTACAAAAAATATCGCTAGAGAGCTTTGGCTATTTGTAGACATCTACTACCTTACAAAACACAATAAAGACCATATTTTTCGAAGAAGCTATATACCTTAATTACTTCATCTTGACAAAAAAGTTAAAAAAAAAAATCCAACAACAAGACGTATTTTCACGTTTTCCAGATTTTTTTTTAGTTTATTTCTTTTTCTAGTGATTTGAATACAAATTCTTTTTTTTTACTTTTAACAGTTTTAATATAATTGCTAATAATATGACAATTAATTAAGAATTACTTTTAATGATTGTTAATCAAAATGTCAATATTAGATATAAATGAATCATTATTAAATAATCAATAATAATAATCAACAAATAATTAATTAAAAATTAATGAAAAAAGTTAATCAAAATATAATAATGAATAGTTAAAAAAATTGATAAAATTGAATAATTTTAAATTAAAACAGTTTCTAAATTACATTATTGTTACAAAGTTTTCTCTCAATATCTTTAATTCTTATTTCAATAAAGAAGAATGAAGAAAGCAAATATTGTACTTTTATTTAAAATTTATAAATCTCTTTCATAAGTATTTATAAATTAAATAAGCTAAAACCAATACTGTTTTACAAATAAAACCTTTGTTCTTTCTAACCCTTGTCTTGTACTCATTTTATTTTCAGTCTCAAGTTGTTTCTCGTGTTACTTTTATTTTGTATTAACCGGAAGGGGCTTGACATCTGCACGTTACCCTTGTTAATTTTCCCTTCTCCGGTTAGGCCATTACATGAGAGAGTATAACAGGGATAAATAAATTATCACCAACCCTCTGCAACTTCCCCTACGCCTCCAGTGCTTCAAACTACAAATCCATGCTTACACACTCATAGGTGTGATTTGATCGAACCATGTCGAATATAAAATGTACCTGCAGATAAAATAACTAACTTTGACCAAAACCACCAGCAAGGACACAATTCTAAAACCAAAAGCGAGTGATTCCATAAAAATATATAAAATAAATAAAAATATATAATATATATATATATATATATATATATATATATATATATATATATATATATATATATATATATATATATATATATATATATATATATATATATATATATAAATATATATATATAAATATATATATATATATATATATAATATATATATATATATATATATATATATATATATATATATATATATATATATATATATATATATATATATATATATATATATTATATATATAATATACATATAAATAGTTTTCTATAAAAATAAAAATATATTTAAATATATAAAAATATCGGGCGTTGGACACTTCAAAATCGTATTATGCATGGTATATCACCATTTCCAGCTGAGGTTGTCATGTCTCCCGCTATTTCAACTTTCAAAAAACAATTTTGATGCAATATTCTATTTTGAATGAATGATATCAACAACTTCCAACGAAAAATCTGAATGCAAGAGAAGTTTTCAGGCGAAGAGAAGTCTGTATTATTTTCTTTTTCTATAATTAGAAGCTTATTAGCCTAATTTAAACAATGTATTGTTATTATTAAGTTTCCATCTGTTATATTGCTTTAAATTTCGCTCCTCTTAAATCATTATCAATGTAGATAGTATAAGAGATAATCCTAAATTAACAATTCAATGTACTTTTACATTTAATGGAAGATTAATCAAATAGCATGAAAAATACGAACGTAAGTGGTTCCGGTTTTTTTCCATATTTTTTATATTCGTTTTACTTCATATTTTATATTTATCTTATTTATGCTTTAACCATTTTATTTTGTTTTATTATCTATATAAAGAAGTAAGTAATTAATATAGGGTAAAATGTCTAGCGGTAGAAAGTAGAACAGCTGATCACCGTAAGAACGTATTATACCACGTAGAACTTTGATTTATTCACCCTCAAATTTGTCTAAAATGTCTTTTATTAGTTTAAATGCTATAGCCGCGTGCAATGTTAACTATTAGAAATTCACACATATTTAATGATTGAGCCTTGCTTTATTCCGACAAATACAGGGAGCGCACTTTCCGAAAGTACATTTCCCAACTTAAAACCAACTTTTAGATGTCTATACATATATATATAATGGGAAAATTACATCAAAACTAACACTACGGCTATACAACTCCAACATGACCTGCGAGTAGATAAGGGAATTAAAAGCATTCATAACTTCGTATGCTCCGAGAATCAGAGTGCTCCCAGATGCTTCTGTATCTCTGAGTATATTACAGAGACTTCTAAGGGCATGGAAGCAACCTAAACCCGACTGAAACCCGAACTGAAATGGTGACATAATACACTGTTCTTTTAAGTGGTCAACAATCAGAAGATCAAATATCTTTGCGAAAACGCTTGACACAGTCACTGGCCTATATGATGAACATGAATTGGGCTAATCACTCCAAGGCATAACCTGTCCGGAGCGACACCAACGTTAAAAACCATTTGAAAAAGTAATGCAAGGTGATTATAGAGGAGGTCACTTGCGGCGATAAAATGCTCAGCACAAATACTGTAAGCCCCAGCCGAGAATTTCTTCTTTCTAAGTTTCAATACAGCCTCCTTAATAGCAGACGGTGTTATCACAATACAATTTATATTTCAAATAAAATCAAGCAACGAAACCAACTCACTATCGAAAGAAATTTCTACAGTACTGTTGGGTTTCACAAATCAACTTTTGAAATTAGCAACCCACTCAGACTCTATGGGATGCTATCGGGGCCCTCGTGGTTCTGCTTCTTAGAAAGAATACGAGACTTCCAAAGGTAATTAGGGTCATTTACAATCTTTTCGACAGTAATCGACTTGACCACCACAAGATGTTCCTGCAGAGCATTCCTAAATATTCTCTTGGGATAAATCCGGACCGCATTTACAACCCCGGTCCTTGGCCTCTCGCACTCATTCCAGAGCTGCAACCACCACTTCGACGTAGCAAACTGGGTTACTAGACCACCTGTATTTCTCACTCTTGCAACGTATCCACCTCACTGGAATCACCACCTTATCAGCACATTTCAGTACATATTATTATTTACTCACAGTATAGGTTTAGCTGTAACCTTAACTCGTTTTCACTTAGGTTGATACTTGGCTGTAACAGATGGTATGGAACCTTCAGTTTCCCTAGGATACGGTCGCGAGACTCACGAAATTTCGGTACGGGTAAGTAACTCTACATCTTCTTCAAGAACCACTTAGGTTGAGAGTCATCGGCTTTAGTCCCCACAACGAGTATCAAGACACATATAGGGAGATGGTCGCTGGTAGCCTGATCACCCATTACTGTCACACATTGGACTGGGCTGCTTGAATATAGTACATGGTCCAGATTTGACGTAGTTATAGCCTGTGATGTGTATGTAAAGTCCTTGTTCTTTCTAAGTAATGAGAATGAGGGAGACAGCATACTTATAATAGTTTCAGAACACGGGCATTCAGAAAGGTTTAGATCACAATTAAAATCACCTGTGAAAACAAATCTATGAAAAGAACGGAAAGTTTTCTTAGCAAAATTCGCTAGCTTCTGACAAGCGGAGGCGAAACAGGCCTTGGAGGCTTGGTCACCATAGTTAGTAGGTAAGTACACATTTATGACAGCAAGATCATTAAAAGCTACGGCGACAAAGCGTTCACTAACTTCTAGGGTTTGGAGTAGATACTTACTTAGTACTGCGAGGCCTCCGCTGGGGTGACCTCGGTTCTGCTGGCGAAATGCTGCTGAAGACACTGTGACACGAGCGTTAGGTAGGTCTATAAGGGGCAACCGGCCACGGGAAAGAAAATGTTCTTGAAGGCATACGATACCGAATTGCTCTACCACAATGCTTCTCTTATATTTTTACGAGTCAGACAAAACTTTCAGGGGAAGGACGAACTTCGTAGCCCCCCCCCCCCCTGGATACGGCGTTGAAGACAAGTGTCATGAAAAAGAAAAATTTCGTTTAAATAAGCTAGGCTATAAGGCAACTCTTGCCCAAGCTTAAATGTTTGAAAAGAAGATTTACAAGATTGTAGGCAACCAATCCCAACTAGCTTAGGTCTAAACATTAGCGAGTGTGATCTTCGCCTGTTCGGTCAGCTAATATATACGGAGGAAATATATCAACCATGTTTCATTATCTTTATTTACATGTCTTTATTTTTATTTCTCTCTCAATATATCTTTATTTAGCAATAAAGAAGGGTTTCTAAGAAAATATGTGTTCTAGAAGTTTCACTCATAAAAGGTTTTTCTTAGTTTCTCAAGGGCTAGTGTTTCCTTGTTCTAGCAATGGCTAGTTTTCCAGGGGCCATTGCAATAGGTATTTTACAGGGTTCTTAGGGGTAAGAGACTTACCTTTATGTATTAATGTATTTCTATGGATTTTTTTAGTGACTTTCCGCGGCACCACTAGAGGGTAATATGACGACTTTACAATAAAGGAGAAAATAATTAGCCCAAAAAAATTCGTTCTAGTTCGGACCTTCCTTGTCTTTCCATAGGCCAGCGGTTCCTTAGTTTACCAAGACCTACTTTTCCTAGTTCTTCTACAGCAAAAAACAGGAATTTTCTAAGGCTCTCAGAAGCGGATATTTTGCTACATAATTGGGGTTCTTTGGGAATTTTTCAACGTCCTTAGAGGCAAAACTTTCTTTGGGGGTTTATGAACTTCTAAAAATTTTCTTTTACCAAGCAAATCTCCGCTGCACGACCAGCGAGCAATATAGCCACTGTGCTTCATTAGTTTTCAAGAGCTTTTTCTCAAGTCCCCTTTTGTTTTAGGTTCGGGTTTAAAAATTTGTTCCCCAAAAAATTTGAGTTTAAATATATTGTGGTAGCAAAATATGTTCAAAATAATTAAAAGCTTCCCGTTCATGTGCTAGTAAAAGGACAACTGATAGTCTTTTTAGGTAGTTGCAAAAAAAACAAAAAAAAACATCATTTTTTTTCAAATTTTCACAATCTTTATTTTTCAAAATTTTCTACTTAACTTTAAAAAACATTTCGCATGCTGACCAATGGTCTGTGTTGTCCAGGAGGACCCCCAGAGGTCCTCAGAAGACTCAACGGGGGGGGGGGGGGGTTTACGGTGGCGTGAAAAAAAACAGGGGTTCACAATTTGTAAGCGGTGATCAACTAAATTTTATCTGGTTTAGATAGTGAAAACCAAAATGTTGGCTTCACTTCGCCAATCAACGTAGGCAGATAATTTCCTAAGAAGCTCAGCTATTTTGTGTTTGTCATTGAAGAAGTTACTTTACTGCTGTTTAATTTTAATTATATTACGACTTTGTATCATGTTACAATATAATAATGTAAAATTTAATTATCACGTTACAATGTATTATGAAAACAATAGTGATCAATAGTGCAATAATAAAATTTTCGAAGACCTTTCCATTATACAAATAACAGTTCAATGGGGACAAATCCTTTTATTAGACAGTGAAACAAAAAAAAAAATAATCCCTGGATATTTCGGTCACATATTAATTGGCAGTCTTCGGAGTGTATCTGCTGAAGACGGCTACTGTATATTTGACCAAAATATCAAGAGATGTTTTTGTTGTTTCACTGTCAAATAACAGGATTTATCCCTATTGAACTGTTTTTTGTACGTAATTAATAAAGCATTTGAATAAATACAGCACAAGAAAATATACATTTTTTTATTTTGCCACTCTGGGGATTTTTATAAATAAGATAAATGACAATTCATTGGTCTCTTGTGCTATCAAAAAAGTAGATGTCAAAAAAGTAAAGTTAGATGGAATCCCTTCCTTGACTGGCCAAATTTACTTTTATGACATCCACTCACAGCACAATTAATTAATTAATTAACCAATCAATTCTCACTTTCTTTTTCGAAAACTGTTAATTCGTGGTTGGAACTCAGTTTTAACAAAAATTTCCATAGTTAGATCTAATCTTCACATTCTTTGTCGAGTTCTAAGATTATGGTAGAAATTTAGCTACAGGGGGTCCATCGAAACAGCAAACTTTGAAAGTAGTCTATAAGAATTTTTTTTTTGGGGGGGGGGGGAATATCTGATTTAACTAAATAAAGGCAGAAACTTCAAATTTATAGACTTGAAGAAACAGAATTTCATTTTGAGGCCCCAAATACTAGGCAGTTGTTATTTCAGGCATTGTTTGAACGCTTCTTAGAAAAACTCACCCCACATATGCTAAGACAAATTCAATAAAAGTCAAAATTTTACCATTCAGACAGAAATAGGTTAAAATCAACTAGACATCAAGGCATTACCTAGTTCAATACAGGTTATTCCAAGAGACCAAAGATCAACTTTTCCGTCATACTGTCCCTCGTCCATCGCTAGGATTACTTCGGGAGCCATCCAGTAAGGAGTGCCAACAAAACTATTGGCAGGACATAACAAACTTGCCGACCCAAAATCAGCTGAAAAAATGAGTATCAATTTTATATCACTCGTATTATTTTTCTAATTTTTGAAAAAAAAAAAATCAATTTGCTTTTTTTAAAAAGCAAGATATAGCTTATACCAAGATATGGTATAAGCGTACTTGGTTGTAAAAAAAAAAAAAAAAAAAAAACAACCAACACAACTAACTCATTCAAATGAAATGGTTTCTCGTTCTATTTTCTGGTGCATCTATTCCTCAAATTATTAATATCTTTAATATTTTCTAAGGCGGGATTTATTTTACGGAAAATGGAATCATGGGAATGAGTGAGATATGAGAATTAGACAATCTTGCATAAGAAAATCTTAGATAAAGTTTTGCTAGTTTTATTTTATTTTAAAATTTCTAATTAATTGAATATTAACGATTATTAAGCTGATATGTGTCTTAAAAGCTCAATCAACATACAGAAGTAAAGTAAGACGCAAAATCTTACTAGAAAAAAACTTCAAATTCCTATTCAATTAATTCATGTTTCTGTATCTCTAGAGTGCATGTTTCTAAACCTAGAAAGGGGAGTGCAATAGGCAAGGACAATTCTGATATAGGAGGTCGATTTATGAGTATCAAAATATGTATTGAGCTTCCCAGAAGCGGAAAAAGTAATACCGCACTGTGGGGCATTTGTTCCTAAAAAGTCACATAGTCTTGTCATATAAAATAAATGGTAAATATAAATATTTATAGTCTTGATCCTTGTTTTAACTAATTTTTCTAATTTTTTATGAAACTTTCTGGAATGACTGCCTAAATTGTCGAACTCTCCATGGACCTTCACATAAATATGTAAAAGGGTGTGTATGTGCGTTTGGCGGGGGGGGGGGATTAATTTCACATCTCAGTTTACTTTGTCTAAGCTCGAATAAGGTTGCTGCAGGCTGATACCTCCTACGTTATTACAGAAAAATGTTTCTGGCCATGATTTAATGCTTCTTTTACATGAACTGATTTGATTTATAATATAGTGATCATTTTATCGCCGCAAGTGACCTCCTATATAACCACCTTGCATTATTTTTTCAAATGGTTTTTAACGTTGGTGTCGGTCTGGACAGTTTATGCATTGGAGTGATAGTGATAATATAGGACAGGTGGGGGATCATTTTTTAGGTGGGGGGGGGTTAGATGTCTTAAAGAGTTCATTTTATTGACGCAATTTTCTAAGCCTCTTTGGACCTTCAGATGAATATAAAACGAGTTTGTTCTAATCCCTAGTGTTGTGATCCCCGCTGATATTTTGGGCCTATGCCTTTATTAAATCTCCATGAATTTTCTGTGGGGAAAGTTTTTGCGAGAGGGTTTTTAAGTGGCGGAGAATTCTTCGGGAGAAATTTTCCACAGAGAAGAAAAGGGGGTTTTCGGGATGATTTGAAAATTATCAAAATTAAATACAAAATTATTTCAGCTGAAAGTAAGTAGCAACATTAAGCTTAAGACAAACAGAAGCCCCCCGCTTTTTAGAGCTTCAAAAAAGCTTCATATTCAGGTTCAATGGAAAATTCGAAAAAATTAGAAAAAAGTCAAACTATAGATAAAGGCCGAGGGGTAGAGGAGCAGAACCCCTTCATACACAGAATAACTTCTGTTCGTTTTTAGCTTTAATGTTAGTCCTTATTTTCAGTTGAAAAACTTGTTGTTTATTTTATGTAATTTCAATTTGAGTCAGCAATGGCCACGAATGAAGGATTGCTTTTTAGCCTGTGATGCTCAAGACTTACGTTTCTTAATACACTGCCTTTCTGTACTGAAAACTTTATGCAAAACACCACTCTGTAAGCAACCGTAGACCCAAAATGTTATTTTTCATGATTTTAAGTAAAAGAGGACAACTGTTGCCCGGGCTGAGTAACATTAAAACCTGTGTTTACTAGTTTTTATTGCACCAGCTGCATTCTGTGTTTATCTTGAGAACGCCAATTGCAGTTTTGCAGTCAGGACTTCTTTTCTATTTATCTATATTTTGCTAGTAAAATAATCTCTACCATAAGGTACACTAAATCCTGCTGCGTTTACACATTCTGTTTATTAATCACGTTGGAAACGAAAAGCACGTAGTTTAAAGCTAATTTTAAAGCCACTTGGATAAGCAAACAAGTAGAACAACCTACAGATGCCGCTACTGTCTGTTTTATGAAGTGATGCAGTTGGTGAATGCTACTTCCTCTACTTTAAGTTTATACCTCTCTATTCGAAAAGTTATCTCCTTCTCTCTCTCGTAAGAGGGGAGTTCTCTCTGATGTCTGGAGACATACCTGCCATCAAAGACCTTATCTCCTTAGAGATTATCTCTCTCCATAAGAGAGCCTCCTCCATACAGTGAAAGCTCCAGAAATTAAAGTCTAGTCAAACCGATGTAGTAACTACGACGGTATTCAATTCTACCAAAATCCTGCAAATGAATACTTTGAATACTTTACTGACTTGACTTTACTAAATGAATACTTTACTGAATGAATACTTTACTTTACTGAATATTTTGATCTATGGCCAGTTTTTTACTTTACTGAATATTTAACATAATGAATACTTGACTTTACTAAATGAATACTTTACTGAATGAATACTTTACTTTACTGAATATTTTGATCTATGGCCAGTTTTTTACTTTACTTTACTGAATATTTAATACAATGAATACTGAATACTGAGTCTGAATACTTTGACCCCTCTTTAAAATCAAAGATTCTTGAATACTTTTTTTGGAGACAAGAGGAAAAATGTTCGTTCAGTCCTTCTTTGTGCAAAATATTCCAAAAAGGTTTCATAAATAAACCTCAATCGTTCTACCGGCTCCTATTGAGCCCTTTTCACAGTTGGTAGCTCCATCTTGACATCCAAGAAAAATAAACTTGAAGATGATGGAATCTAAAAATGAGGAAATGAGGTTAAAACAAATCGCAATTTGAGTGAAAAAGATTCTCGGGGTTTTTATATTCATAGTTCTTGGTTTGGATAATTTTTCTGTGAGTAAAGTATAGCCTTAATAAAACTAATGTGCTTACCGTATTAGAAAGCCTTTCTATATCATCTTTAATAAATCTTGGTATTTGTGTGTTTAAATACAAAATAAATGTTTAATATCGTATTTGGAAATACTATTTATATACATTTGTGACCAAGTATCTTGTAATTGCTTTTAAATACTTTCTAAAGGTATTTTACCCGTCATTTCTGTGATGCTGGATAAGAGTTACACTTTCCATTTTTTTAAGCTCTCTGAGGCCAGGCTCTTCCATTCACAGAAGAGTCGAAAGAGTTCTTCAACGGCAATCACAGCGCCAGTAAAGATATTTTCACTGGCTCTTTTTGTTCGATTGTAAGAATTTTTGGCACCGCTATCACACACAGTTTTGCATGTTGAAGTTGTTGTTTAACATTAGCCTAGGATTATACAGTCTTTGCGAATTCCCCAACTTACAGCAACCGTGCGAATGGTTGACCGACGTTCAGGTCTGACCAGGTTATCGATTTTCACTATTCCTATCCATTTTTGTTGTGAAGATTCCCCCTACCAGCATACGTATTTACTCTTACTTCTGACTGAGATGGGTTCAAATCAGAAAAATTTCTTCTCCCAGTTATCCCGATGACAATAGCTACAAATCTTTTCCTTTTCTCTCCATCCCATAGATAACACCAGACTTAAGATTCTTAAATGATGAAGCATTGGTTGATTACGCAATTAACTGCAGCATTGGTTAATTACGCAACAAATTGCAACATTGGTGGATAACATTACAACATTTGATTATCAAATGGTGTAAGACCATTCCAATAGTGTATCACAGGCTCAAACTTCAAGTAAGAATTCCTCCCCCCCCCTCCCAAGGGAAGTTTCTGTCCGTTTGGTTTTGTTTGCCCATCTACTTTTTTAATGAAATTTTCATTTAAATGGCCTCTTTTGGTACTTTCATTGAATAAAAAATCCCCCCCCCCGGATTTTGAAAAACAGTTTTGTTTCCTTCCTTCAATTTATGGGAATTAACACAACTAGTGTTTACTTCGTGAGTAATAGCTCCAGTTCCACTAATAGCTCCAGGCCTTACGTTCCTTGTCTTTGGGGAATATTCTTTTAGTGTCTATACAAAATTTAATCAGTCAATTGCTTAGTCACTAGAAGCACTAAATAGAATCCAAAAACTAAAACCCCAATTTTTTAAGAGTAAATTTAGATATCCAAATTTTAGTCAACTTTTTGATTAAATGCATATAATATAAAACTAAATTTATATCTTTTTATGGCCCAACGGTAACCCCCCCCCCCTGTTGTTTTTGCCATTATTCGTATAAAGTTATTTTAGTTCTTGGACATGGATTTTTATCTTAGTTAAATAAAATAAAAATAAAAGTTTTTTTTCAACTGAAAGCAAGTAGCAACATTAAAAGTTAAAACGAAGAGACATCATTACCTATATAAGGTGGATTCCCACCTCCTCAATATCTAACTCTTTACGCTATAGTTTGACTTTTTGTTCCCATTACTTAAGAATGACTCCTGATACAGTAGGGCCGTTAAATCAGAATAATAAACTTTTTTAAAGGATACTTTTTTAAAGGAGAGGGCAGCCCACCTCATATACGTAATAATTTATGTTTGTTTTGAGTAAGTTTTAATGTTGCTCCTTACTTTCAGTTAAAAAAAAAGATTTTTTATTTAGGTTCTAATCGTTTTTAAATAATGCCAGGGAATCCAGCTCCCCCTCCATGGAAGAAAATTCCCTTCCCCAACGAAAAAATGCTCCATTAAAAGATCCTGCCATGTACCCCCCTCCATGTAAAGATCTCCATGTACCCATGTACACTCTTTTAAAAATAAATATCATTTTTTCTTACCTATTTTTACAGTTCCATTGTCTGTGAGTAAAATATTGCCAGCCTTTATATCCCGATGTATTCTTCCCATGGAATGTAAATACTCAAGTCCACGCAGTACTCCATCCGAAATGGCCGAGATTTCCTCTTCCCTTAAAGGCCGTTTGTGCACCTCGATTATGTCAGAGGCGGAGCCTAGACAATATTCCATAACCAGCTAAAAACAAAAATAAAATGAGCAAAGGTCTTTTGCCCAGTGTACAAAATAGTTGATTTCCCAAGGAAAAACCTTTTGTTGCCTTTAGCTTTTAAAGTAGAAAGAGGTGTTCTACAGTCAGGTAAACCATTTCTTTCGTGAAAAAAAAACAATTCAAATAAATAAAAAAGATTTAGAAGGGGTCTTGAAAACGAAGCAACGGTAGTAATTGCTTTCACAATGAAAAACGCATTTGTCTCCTTTGCAGATTTCGTTTTGACTTTAAAAAGTCTATAATTATACTGGTAACACTGTACGATTTTCTTATTATCATTTTTACACTATTTGGCCGTTTTGCTAATGTGTCTAAACTTACTATTCTCTAAACTTACAGTAACTATATTATAGCTTTATTTGGCAGAGCATTCACGCCTACATCGTCGCAAGCGTGAATGCCTCTAGTTGTCATTGCAGCTGTTGTAGTTGTTTTAGTTCCAGCTGTCAAGCTATTGAGATGCTCTTATCCTTGCTTGATTCCAGAATGCCATTTCTGATAGCTTAGCCGGAGAGTCACACTCGTATATTTTCACGCAAAAACAAAAGCCATTTTGGCGACATACAATAAACTTGTCCAACAAACAACTCCTCAATGTGCGTCAGATATATTTTAGTAGCATAAAAATAATACCATGCAAACAATAGAGCAACAGGAACGTCTAATGGTGGGAGAGGGGCCATTTGTCCCTTCCTCCTACATTTAAAAAATTCACTTTGCCCTCCCCCTAGAATTTCGAAAATAAGCTTTTGCACCACCCCTAGATCTCGAAAAATAAGCTTTTGAACACAAAACGTCATAAATTTTGAAAACGAAACTTTTGCACCCCATCCCTAAACATTTCCATGAATTGAAACCACTGCATACCAGCCAGAACTAAATAGAAAAGATTAAAGTGATATTTTTAATCCTCTTGCAATCATTAGCTCATTCGACAACAACAAAAAATACCAATATAATTTCCATTTAATTTAAGGACAACTTCGAGGGCACAAAGAACATAAAAAACGTCTAATATGCCATATGCCACTAATCCATTTTAGCAGTTGGAAATTTTGCTATGGTTTTGTTGCAGACCAAAGCTGCTTACATCAGAAAGTTTTGTTGCAAAAAGAAGCTAATTGTAACAGAATTTTGTTTACAGACTGAAGCTAGTTATATCAGAAATTTTGTTGCAAAGGGAAGCCACTTATATCAGAAATTTTGCTACAGTTTTGTTGCATACCAAAGCTGCTTATATCACGAATTTTGTTGCAAAAAGAAGCTAATTATAACAGAAGTTTGTTTACAGAATGAAGCTACTTATATCAGAAATTTTTGGTGCAAACTGAGGCCACTTATATCAGTAACTTTGCTACAGTTTTGTTGCACACCAAAGCTGATTATATCAGGAGTTCTGTTTCAAAAAGAAGCTAATTATAACAGAATTATGCTTAGATAGGAGCTCCTTATATCAGAAATTTTGTTGCAAACTGAAGCCATTATCAGAAATTTTGTTGCAAACTGAAGCCACTTATATCAGAAACTTTGCTACAGTTTTGTTGCATATCAAAGCTGCTTATATCAGGACTTTTGTTGCAAAAAGAAGCTAATTATAACAGAATTTTGTTTACAGACTGAAGCTATTTATGTCAGAATTTGTTGCAAACTGTAGCCACTTAAATCAGAAATTTTGCTACAGTTTTGTTCCACACCAAAGCTGCTTATATCAGGAATTTTGTTGCAAAAAGAAGCTAATTATAACAGAAGTTTGTTTACAGATTGAAGCTACTTATATCACAAATGTTGGTGCAAACTGAAGCCACTTATAACAGAAATTTCGCTACAGTTTTGTTGCACATCAAAGCTGCTTATATCAGGAATTTTGTTGCAAAAAGAAGCTAATTATAACAGAAGTTTGTTTAAAGACTGAAGCTACTTAAATCAGAAATTTGGTTGCGTTTGTTTTTAATATTATCTTGCTTTTGTTGTTCTTATCAATTACAAAAAAGATCTGTGTTACTTTTATATAATTGGACAGAGCGGCATTGCTGATATCTGTCATTGAAAAAGAAGTCAATATCTTTATCAGTTATTAGGCAAAATGGCATTATTTTTAATCAATATTAATTTTTTTTAAACAGTTTTTCAGATGAAAGTCAAGAGCGAAGTTGAAAATTAAAATAAACAAATACAACATATTTTCTAAAACTTTTTTAATAATACTGGCTGGTTAATAATACACATATTCCAGTTATTTCACATATTTGGTTAATAACACATATATTTCAATACGTGTGTAGAACAGGCGTTTCACATAAAAGTAAGCTTTCTTGATTTTTCCAAAGAGTTGGAGTTGTACCGTAGAATTAGTGGATTTTACGGCTGGTATAAGAAAAATTCTTGAATTTTTTTTTTTTTCGCAGATCCCTTAAACACTTATCTGCTTCTAATCCTGTTTTGTTGCGTCGTTTTTGTGTTATTAATCAAAAAACATTTTGCACAAACTAAGTTTTTCAAAAAAAAAAGTAAAGAATCCCATTAAACCAAAATGAAAAAAATATAATTTCCAATCGAATGAGCACTTTTTCAAGTTTCTACGACAAATATTTGAATACAAACCTTATATGCCCCCAGGGTAAAACCTAAAATCTTAGCCCTGAGGGCTCTGGGGGAAGTGTCGTCCTCAAAGACCTAATATCCAGAACTTTCAACTACGTTGAACAAAATAGTTATCTCAAAACGTTAATTGGATGTGTTTGGGGAAATGGTGGGCGTGAGAGAGGGGTTAGTTACCCTCCAATCCCTTTTATGAAAAAAGACACAAGCCCTCTCAATTTACAATTGAATGAGCCCCTTTTGAAGTTTCTACAACAACGCTATCTTTAAAAACCTTATATACCCCAATGGCATAACTTACAACCTTTGCCCTGGGAGGTTTATCATCCTCAAATACATAATTTCCAGAACTATACAATGTGTTGAACAAAATGGCTATCTCAAAACTTTGATTGAATGTGTTTGGGGAAATGGTGGGCGTGAGAGGGGTTTAGATGCTCTCCATTCAGTTTCGACTATTAAAAAGGGCACTAGCCCTTTCAATTTCCAATCAAATGAGCTCTTTTTGAAATTTCTACAACTCTGTCTATAAAAAACCTTATATGCCCCCAGGGCATAACTTACAACCCTTGCCCTGAAGGCTGGGGGGCGGGGGTTGTCATCCTCAAAGACCTAATTTTTAGAACTTTAAACTACGTTGAAAATAATGGCTATCTCATAATTTTGATTGTATGTGTTAGGGGAAATGGCGGGCGTGAGAGGGGGGTTGGTTGCCCTCCAATTACTTTCGACATATTAAAAAGAGCACTAGCCCTTTCTATTTCAAATCGAATGAGTCCTTTTTAAAGTTTCTACGACAAAACTTTCTATAAAAACCTTATATGTCCCCAGGGTATAACTTACAACCCTTTCCCTGAGGGCTGTGGGGGGGGGGGGTTGTCATCCTTAAAGACCTAATTTCCGAAACTCTCAACTACATTGAAGAAAATGGCTATCTAAAAGTTTTGATTGGTTGTGTATGCGGAAAAGGTGGGCGTGAGAGAGGGGTTACTTGCCCTCCAATCACTTTTGACTATTAAAAAGGGCACTAGCCCTTTGAATTTCGAATCGAATGAGCCCTTTTCAAGTTTCTACGACAAAGTATTCAATAAAAATCTTATATGCCCCCAGGACATAACTTGTAACCATTGCCCTGAGGGCTCTGAGGGGGGTATCATCCTCAAACACCTAATTTCCTGAAGTTTCGACTACGTTGAACAAAATGGCTATCTCAAAATTTTGATTGGATGTATTTGGATAAATGGTGGCTGTGACAGGGGGGTTAGTTGCCCTCCAATCACTTTCGACTATTAAAAAGGGCACTAGCCCTTTCAATTTCCAATGAAATGAGCCCTTTTTGAAGTTTCGACGACAATGCTTTCTATTAAAACCTGATATGCCCCCAGGGCATAACTTACAACCCTTGCCCTGAGGATCGTGAGGGGGGGGGGTTGTCATCCTCAAAGACCTAATCTTCAGAACTTTCAACTATGTTGAATAAAATGGCTGTGTTAAAATTTTGATTGGATGTGTTTGGGGAAAAGGTGGGCATGAGAGGTGGTTTAGTTGCCCTCCAATCACTTTCGACTATTAAAAAGGGCACTGGCCCTTTGAATTTCCAATCTAATGAGCCGCCTTTGAAGTTTTTACAACAAAGCTTTCTATAAAAACCTTACATGACCCCAGGGCATAACTTACAACCCTTGCCCTGAGGGCTTTGGGGGGGAGTGTCCTCCTCAAAAACATAATATTCTATCTGGAAATCAACTACGCTGAACAAAATGGCTATCGCAAAATTTTGATTGGATATGTTTGGGGAATGGTGGGTGTGGAAGGGGTGTTAGTTGCCTTTCAATCACTTTCGACTATTAAAAAAGGCACTAGCCATTCCAGTTTCCAATCAAATGAGCCCTTTTCGAAGTTTTTACAACTCCTTCGATACGAAGTGCCCTGGTCTAGAAAAAAAAATATATTGTGACAATATCGTCCTTTACTTAGGTAGCGCTACTGCGCTGCCTATGATCAGTTTTTGGTATTTTAATAAATTGTCCCCTCAAAACTTGGCAATCCTGTTTCTTAAGTGGATACACTGTCTGAAAGAATCGTCCAATTTCGTCCATTATAAAATTTTGTTTATGTGGCCAAAATATTGGAATTGATTGAGTCGTCTTACTATAGCTTGTATTAAACTTGTATTGCATAAGAGAAATGAGTAAATGACAGAAAATTATAAGTCAACACCAATTTTACTGGAAATCTTGGAAAAATATTTAACTTCTGGCGTTTTGTGCTAGAGATAGATTTCTTTATTTTTAATATAACTTTTTGATTGAATGGTTTTCATTAAATGGATTTGATTGCTTTTTTTATTAAATGGTGGAAAGTTTTCTTTTTTTAAGTTTAGAAAAAGGGCCGTAGTTATAGCATACCTGCTAGGAATAGTCTAACAATAAGCACAAATGAATTATATCATTTGAGCAATTATGTCATTTTGGGAGTTCCCTGTGGTGCCACGAGCTTTTATCGACCAGCTCACTGACAAAAAGAATGAAAAAAATCATTGTCTTTTCAGTCAAATTTAACAGTCAAACCACAGATTTTCACCAGCTCTCGATGATGGCTACTCCCCTGCGAGACAAGGGACTGTATCCTCTCAATACGATTTTTCTTTGTAATGGTCAGTTGACAAAACATGAAGACTGAGGCTTGAAAAATCATTTTATAAGGCAGTTCTTTTAGCTACCTGTCTATTAAAGTTTCTTTTATTCTAGTTTAACCAAGTTTCCTTATTCTAGAAAACCAAAAGATTCATTCAGTTCTTTCATAAGTCATTCTATCAACCAAGCAGTTGTGCTGGCTTCAGTTAACCTAGTGATGTAGTGGGTTGTCATTAGTAGCATGACATGTTTATTTTCCTTAATGCCAGCCTGCCAGTGGCTTAATGCCATTGGTGGCTTATGGCTATATTAGACACTTCATAGTTCTCATTTCAAAATTTATACCACTCAAAATTTTGTCTTCCATCTTCAATGCTATTTGAAATAATTAAAATATATCAGAGCAGAGTGTTGCTCAAAGGAACCCTCCGCCCCTGAAACGCTCCTGCGTTACTCTTAAGTATTCTGCTGTATTAACTATACAGAGCAAAGGAGGAGACTTTCCTCCACTTAGCTAGGTAGAATCCTCCCTCAAAGACATCAGGATAACATGACATGATGCTTGAAGGGCTAAATACTTGGCCAAAAAACAAATCGCAAAGGGGGTCATTTTTATTACAACCACAAGAGTCAAATACAGTCTCTCCCCAAAAAATCTGACCTGTCCTCCTGTCTGAGTTTTAGTTCGATGTTCAAAAATGGATCCGCCTGATCCAGTCTGAACATGAATCTTTTCAGGTTAAAATTTTAATATTTATTCCATATTCATTTATTTCACATTTGTTTCATATTTGATATTTATTTAACTTTTGTTCATTCCTTTTATTTTGATTTTATTAGTTTGCGAAACCAACATTGTACTCAATAATATTTAGATTCTACTTTTAGAGAAATTTTGAAAAGCCGAAAAACTGCAATTTTAAACCATAGTTTCTTGAGTGGTACCCTTTCCTCCTTATTTTCTTATAAGAGTGTAGGTATTATGATGAAATCGACTAAATGATGAATTATCAGCTCATTTAACTTTTGTAAATTGTTTTAATAAAAACAAAAAGCTTTAACTAATATCTAAGCCAAGAAGCTTTATTATTCTGGAATATTAGGTTTGCGCAGTAAAGAAAACGTGCATGATATTTATATTTATTTGACACTTGTTTTTGTGTTACATTTATTACTTACTTTTACAAAGAAAATATAAATGAGATTTATATTACAAATATAATATAAATATAACATACCCATGCAGTACTTTCTTTTAAATAGCATCCTTTAAACTCAACAGTGTGATGACTTCTCAACTGGTTCAAGAAACGGATTTCTTTTAATATGTCCTGCCATTTTTCAATACTCTGTTTTCCAATAAATGACATTTTCTTAATGGCCACAATTTCATTAGTGAATGAGTTTTTGGCATAATAGACTGCACCAAAGGACCCATGTCCAATTTCTCGTAAGTCATTGAATAGTCTTTCTGGATCATCTTGAGAAAATAATTCTGCAACTTCTGGATCTTTTAAACTGCCAGGCCTAAGTGAAAACAAAAATTAAAATCAATTACATAAATAATTAGCTTGTCAAACTAAGTTCATGACTGCTTTATATGCTTTAGACCCCACTGACTTTCTTATTCATACAAAAACAAAATACAAATGTACCAAAAAAACTGGAGTAGAAAATTCACTGGGGAAAAATAAGGAAAAGAAGTTCATATTTCTCAAGTTATGCTCAACTCCAGTAAAGGTCAACTTGGATGTACAGTACAACGACATCGCTTTCCTTTTCGACCGGCATTTGCAATGATCATACATAAATCGCAAGGGCAAACTTTCGAATTTGCTGGCGTCGAAGTTCTGCTACCACCTGAAAATGAATGATGAACACTACCCACGAAACCTCTTTTTATTATGATGATATGTCTTTTTTATTAATTAATCACGCGAATACATACATAATATATATATATATATATATATATATATATATATATATATATATATATATATATATATATATATATATATATATATATATATATATATATATATATATATATATATATATATATACATATATATACATATATATATACATATATATATACATATATATTATATATGTATATATATATATATATATATATATATATATATATATATATATATATATATATATATATATATATATATATATATATATATATATATATATATATATATATATATATATATATATATATATATATATATATATATATATATATATATATATATATATATATATATATATATATATATATATATATATTTCCTTGAAGTCTGGTTTGTATTTTTACTTTTTATTTTTTTCCTGAAAACTGGCAAACTGACATTCCTGACCTCAAAAGACGATCTAGATAGGTTAGAACTTTAAGGAAAAATTCGTTGTTTTTTGTTTATCCAGGGTGGTCATATCAAACCTAAGGTGATGCAGAAACATCATGCAGAAGTTCCTATTAATCTGTGGTATGCCCTTAGTGTAAACAAGAAAAACTTATGTTGAAGATTCAAAAACAAAAAAAGTAGACACAAAAAGACAAGAAAATACAAAAATACCAACAAAGAAGTAAAAGGAAACTAAACTAAAACTTAAAGAATCCACAGATTTTTTTTTCTTATGATAAACAAAAGAAGCAATCTTCTTTTAATTTTTGCTATTTTTCCATTCTTCCAAAAGAAAACCCTGTCATAGACAGCGCAATAGCGCTGCCTAAATAAAGAACGATGTTGGCAAAGTGTATTATTATTAATTTTTTTTTTAGACCAGGGCACTTCGTGTCGAAGGACTTGTCGTAGAAACTTCGAAAAGGGCTCATTCGATTGGAAATTGGTAGGGCTAGGGCCCTTTTAATAGTCAAAAGCGATTGGAGGAAAACTAACACCCCTCTCACATCCACCATTTCCCCAAGCATAGCCAATCAAAATTTTGAGATAGCCATTTTGTTCAATGTAGTTGAAAGGTCAGGAAATTAAGTCTTTCAGGATGACTCTCCCCACAGCCCTCAGGGCAAGGGTTGTAAGTTATGCCCTGAAGGAATATAAGGTGTTTATATATAGCATTGTTGTAGAAAATTCAAACAGGGCTCATTCGATTAGAAATTGAAAGGGCTAGCGCCCTTTTTAACAGTTGAGTGATTTGAGGGCAACTAACCCCCCTCTCACGCCCACCATTTCCCCAAACAAATCCAATTAAAATTTTGAGGTAGCCGTTTTGTTCAACGTAGTTGAAAGTTCTGGAAATTAAGTCTTTCAGGATGACAACCCTCTCCAGAGCCCTCAGTGCAAGGGTTGTAAGTTATACCCTGGGGCATATAAGGATTTTATAGAAAGCGTTGTCGTAGAAACTTCAAAAAGGGTTCATTCGATTGGGGATGGAGAGAGCCAGTGCCTTTATTTATAGTCAAAAGCGATCGGAGGGCGGATCCCCCCCCACACCCATCATTTTCCCAAACACTTCCGATTAACATTTTGAAATATCCATTTTTTTCAACATATTTGAAAAAAGTCTGGTAATTATGTCTTTGAGGATGAAACTCCCCCCCCCCACAACCCTCAGAGTAACAGTTGTAAGTTATACCGTGGGGGCATATAAGGAGTTTACAGAAAGTGTTGTCATAGAAACTTCAAAGAGCTCATTCGATTGGGAATTGAGAGGGCTAGTACCTTTATTAATAGTCAAAAGCGATCGGAAAGCTTCTCTTCCTAAAACAATGCTGTATTTCTCATAACTTGACCTAGAGCATCTCTAAGTCTAAAAAGATCACCATGCTAAGTAATTTGCTACCTACAGAAGCCAGGCTAATGCCTCTATAATTACCACACTCACTCTTATCACATTTTTTATACAGGAGTTTAATTAGCTTCTCTAAAAGATCGCTAGGTATTTCCCCTATTTAAGTCATATTCACAATATCCAGTGACTTATTTCTAAGCTCATAACCACCATATTTAAGAAAATCATTTACCACGTTTGGTACCTGGGGCCTTATTATTTTCTTATTCCTTTTAGTGTTGTCACTAATTCTTCCTACCAAAATATATCTTCCCTCACATCCAAAGTGTCAAAACTTTCATTCTCCTCTATATCTTTTCCTGTAACTCTATCACAATTTGGCACATTCTTAAAATGTTCTGCTCATCTCTCTTTAGTTTAAATTTCCGTGTTCTTGTGGGAAGTTCTATATTGGTAGGACTCACCAACAATTTGTTGAAAGGTTTATTGAACACCGAAACTCAATAGAAAAAACCCTACAATCAAGCAAGCCTCCAGAAACTTTCGTTTCAGCTTTAGCAGAGCATATTTGGCTTCAACCAGATCATTTTGTAAAATTTGATGAAGCCTTGGCTATTTCTAATGATAAGGGTTACACCCAATGGGCCAGGGAAGCCATAGAAATTCAAAACATATGTTTGCTAACCTTTCCATAAATAGGGACACGGGTAATTTAAATATTGACCCAATTTATGATAACCTTCTAAAGAGTGAATCAACAGTCAATAAGGGAGTAAAGATTTTAAATAATCACCAGGGGACGATTTTACCTGCTAGACCAAAACGATTTGCTTCAGTAATAGCTAAAAAAAAGTATTATTTCTCAACTGAATAATTAAAGTAATTTACAGTTTTTTTATTTTTCCTCAGTTACTCTGGTGTCCTCACTGAAGTAACTCTATATTAGCATCTTTTCCCTACGTGGATCAGTTTGCACCGATTGTACATTTTTGTTTTTTGGGTTTTTTTTTGTGGTGATGGTTTTATTGGTTTTTAGTTTTATCTTGTTTTTTGTTTTTTTTATCTTGTTCTTCTTGTGTGTCTTTTGTGCTGAAGACGCCTTGTTTTTATACAGGCGAAATATCCGATTTGTTTTGTTTCTGTTGTTTTCTTTTCTCTCCACTGGCCACAGTCTCGTTTGTTTTGTTTTTTTTAGAGATTTTTCTCTTTGTTGTTTTTTTGTCATGGCTGGCCAGTTCGGCTTAACATCTTTCATGCGTCATTTGTACGGGCAACAATTAGCCACTTCTGTCAATTATTATTTGTATTTAGTTAAAAAACATGCAAATCTATTAAATCAACAAATTTTCTTAAAAAATTGCAAGAAAGAATCAGTGATTCCGAAATCTTTTAAAATATGTACCCATTTTGGAACTGAAAATGAAACAAAATTAAAAATAAATTAAGCCTAATAGCTTTAAATCAAGTAATTTATGAACAAAAACAAAGCCGTTTTCAACTGTATAGGGACTTATATTATGTTGTAAACTTTTTAATAAATAAACATCCATTTGACATTTTTATACGAATTAAGGAAATGGCCATTAGATATTTTCGCCATGATTTTAATTTGTCCAAGGTTCGGTTGGTTGACAAGTTTAATAAACTTTTGTTTGAGAATTTCCAAGATTCAGATGTTTTTTATCCTCGTCATTGTCTGGGTCCAGCAATTAAGAATTTGTCTTCTAAGCCGCTTAATATTCAACAGGAAGCCGTTTTGTCGAAGGGTTCTAAGTTCTGTTTTCCAGCACCAGTCTCCTATTCAAAAATAATTTCAAAGGTGGCGTCAGGAATTATGGTTTCTATAGATAAGGTTGATATTCCTCAAGAACTCAGAGCTGAGGTCATAAGAAAACTAAACACCTTTAATATGAACTTAATTGGTAAAGACATTTCACAAAAAAAAAAAAATGACATTAAAATCCTTTCTGATTTGAAAAAGGATAAATTCCTTACTATCACCAGAGCCGATAAGGGAAACACGATCGGAATTATGAACTCTGAAGACGATAATAATCATATGAAATCAATTATATTAGACACTATTACATACAAAAAACTTGACTTTGATCCCACAGATAAATTTTTAAAATCAAAGAGAATGGAAATAGATTCAATTAAAAATAATTTTCACAGTACCCCACAGTTTTATAACAAAGATGATCATAGGGGTAGTTCGGCCCCCAAGATCTATGGTCTACATAAGATTCATAAGACTGGGTCCCCCCTCCGCCCCATTGTGTCAACTTTTCTGTCACCTGTTTCAAAATTAGGAAAATGGTTGTCGGTAGCTTTGCGTCCACTTTTGGGAACACAAAAAACATATTTAAAAAATTCGACTGATCTTACTAATAAATTGCCAGATTTCACGCTGGAGGAGAGTTCAATTCTTTGCAGTTTTGATGTTGTTTCCATGTATTCAAATTGTGATTTAAAAAGGTGTGAGGATATTTTAAAAAGTAAATTAGAATAACACTTTTATTTAAGACAAAATGTGATGTTAGCCATTTCGGATATTAATGTCATTATGAGACTAATTATTCTGGTAAATGAATTTTCTTTCTATTTTGATTTTAGAGGGGAGTTTTATAGAAAAATTTTGGGGTTACCTATGGGGGCTTCTCTTTCTCTTTTATTGGCAAAAGATGCCATTGAAACCTCCGCTATACACAGTTTAAGAATCTCCCCTTGCTTCTGGGGTAGGTTCATGGATGATGTGGTGTGCGTTTGGAAACATGGATCGGACTCCTTAGACCTATTTTGTAAGCATTTAAATAGTTTTGATAATAACATTAAATTTACAGTTCAGTTTGAGGATAATAATAAATTACCTTTTCTGGATATTTTATTAATTAAAAGGGATCTCCATTTACTTTTCTCGATTTACAGAAAACCAACACACAATGATAGGTATTTAAATTTTTATTCTTGCCACCCTATGTCGGTGAAACGGGGGGGTTGTAATTTCACTAGTGGATAGAGCCTTTAGAATTTGTTCCCAGGAATTTCTGGATTCGGAATTGTTATATTTGAGGGATATTTTGTTTTGCAATAGTTATCCAATTAAGTTCATTGATAAAATAATTGAAAATAGATGGGTTAAACATAATAGTATGGTTATTGAGGTTTCTCAGTCTTTAGATTTAGTTGCATCAAAAAGCTTCATTTCATTACCATATGTACCTGGTTTGGGTGAGAAACTTTCACGGGTTTTACGTAAATTTGGTATTGATACATGTTTCCAATCGCTGAGGCCAGTGGGTAGTTTTTTTAGTTCTGGTAAGGATTTAACTCGGGGAAATTTAGTAAGTGGGGTGTATAAAATTCCGTGTTCTTGTGGGAAGTTCTATATTGGTAGGACTCACCAACAATTTGTTGAAAGGTTTATTGAACACCGAAACTCAATAGAAAAAACCCTACAATTAAGCAAGCCTCCAGAAACTTTCGTTTCAGCTTTAGCACAGCATATTTGGCTTCAACCAGATCATTTTGTAAAATTTGATGAGGCCTTGGCTATTTCTAATGATAAGGGTTACACCCAATGGGCCAGGGAAGCCATAGAAATTAAAAAACATATGTTTGCTAACCTTTCCATAAATAGGGACACGGGTAATTTAAATATTGACCCAATTTATGATAGCCTTCTAAAGAGTGAATCAACAGTCAATAAGGGAGTAAAGATTTTAAATAATCACCAGGGGACTATTTTACCTGCTAGACCAAAACGATTTGCTTCAGTAATAGCTAACAAAAGGATTATTTCGCAACTGAATAATTAAAGTAATTTACAGTTTTTTTATTTTTCCTCAGTTACTCTGGTGTTCCTCACTGAAGTAACTCTATATTAGCATCTTTTCCCTACGTGGATCAGTTTGCGCCGATTGTACATTTTTGTTTTTTTTGGGTTTTTTTTTGTGGTGGTGGTTTTATTGGTTTTTAGTTTTATCTTGTTTTTTTTTTTTTATCTTGTTGTTCTTGTGTGTCTTTTATGCTTAAGACGCCTTGTTTTTATAAATGCGAAATATAAGGGTTTTTTTTTTTCTGTTGTTTTCTTTTCTCTCCACTGGCCACAGTCTCGTTTGTTTGTTTTTTTTAGAGATTTTTCTCTTTGTTGGTTTTTTGTCATGGCTGGCCAGTTCGGCTTAAGATCTTTCATGAGTAACTTGATTTTGCATTTTCCAGTCATGAATGAGAATCCTTGTTATAACTAAGCATTCATCTGATCTAGAAGGACTTGAATTTTTACCCCCTATAGGCAAAAGTGATCACATGGTACTGTCTTTATGTGCTGATTTGAATATTCCATTAAATCCTAAATCAAAATCGTTTTATAATTATTCTAGGGGCAGGTATGATGAATTTATAGTTTTTAAATTCTATTGATATGGTTGGTAAGTTCCACCATTGTTTCATGGATGTGAACACAGCATTTGAATTTATCTATAATATAGTAGTAGTGGGCTGTGAAAAGTTTATTCCAAGGCATAGTGTAAAAGAGGGTGATAAAAAGCATAGGAGCCTGCCAAAATCAGTCCTTGGTGCAATATCCATAAAAAATTAACTTTGGAGACACAATCTATTGCTTGAGGATGATACATCCTTGTGTGCCTATAAGAGAGCAAGACATATTGCAAAAATCACACACTAAATCAGTAGAGTCATTTATCATTGACTCACTGAAAAGCTGCCCAAAGAGTTATTGGAAGTATGTAAATAGTGGCAATAGAGATCAATCACCATCATGCATGATCTTCAATGATCTGGTCACTGGTGAATCTGTTTATGAAGATAGGAGAAAGGCAGCTATTTTTATTAAACTTTGTCATCATTCTTTGCAAATCCTGCTGCTCATGCACAACCTTGTTCCATGGAGGTAGCTCATTTACTGCAAAATAGGCTTCAGTTTGATGATTCAGATATTGTACCTGAACAAGTTGAAAAGATCATTCAGAATCTTTCAATTGATAAAGCCCCTTGTATTGATGGTGTTTTGAATGTTGTTGTGCGTGAATTGGCTTCTTGCTTATCCAGTCCTCTTGCTACTCTTTTTAACCTTTGTTTAGACTCTAGTAAACGCCCTGTTGGATGGAAAAAAGCAGTAATAAAATCTCTTCATAAGGATGGATTAACGTCAGAATTCAGTAATTATTGTCCTATTTCAAATTCTTCTTTTTTTCTAGGATTATGGAAAAGGTAATTGTTGATTGGGTCTAGAATTATTAAAAAAAAAAAAAAAACATTTGGCATATAGCACAATATGGTTTTAGGAAAATAGGTCTCGTAATACTCAGCTAATGGAAGTAATGAATGATTTTCAAATGATGGCTGACTTAGCTCAAAGGTTTGATTGTCTTTATGTTGATTTTAGTTAGGCATTTGACAAGGTTTCAATACCTCTATTGCTGAAAAAATGCCAAAAATATGAGATTGGATTGAGAACTATGGATGGGATTACAATTTTCCTCACAGATGGGTCATAGAATGTTAGGATTGACGAGGCATTATCTAACCAGTGTAGTGTTTTGAGTGGCAGTTTCTTGGGAGCAGTTTTGTTTTGCATATTTATAAATGATTTGCCACAGGTAATTCAAGATAGAACAATTAAAATGTTTTCAGATGATGTAAAGCTTTACAGGGGTATATCTTCCAAAGTTGATGTGGCTCTTCTACTGGATGATTTAAATGTATTCGTTAATTGGTGTAATTTAAATTCAATGTTTATTAATCAGAAAAAATGCTATATAGTGAATTATTTAGTAAATGCAGTAGCATACCAGTATCCCATTGGTGATGTAGTGATATGTTCTGTTGATTCCAGTAGGACCTTACTATTGTTTTTGATAATCAATCGGGTTTTGATAAACAGGCATTAGTTGTATCATGTAAAGCAAACAACAGTTTGCTTTTTTATCAAAAGAATGTTTAGAAGGTTTAACCTGCAAGGCTTTACCATGCTGTATAAGACAATGACACGACCAATAGTTGAAAACTGCACATCTGTATGGTATCCAACAAGAAAATCTGATTCATAGCTTATTGAAAAAGTGCAAAAACAGGCATCAAAATTTGTTGTTTATTTGAAGTATTAGCCGTATGATCGTAGGCTAAGGTGTTTGGGCCTACCATCTCTGCAATTTAAAAGGGATAGATTAGACCTCGTTAAAACATTGTGAACTATCAAAGCTGTTAATAATTAATCTTTTACCGATTTCTTTCAGTTTAGCCAGACCTCATTAAAATTATATCAGAAAAGGGGTTTAAGAAACATTGGACAAGGTTTTTTTGTAACTCTGTCCATTAAATCATGGAACATGTTACCTGACCATGCTGTCTCAAAAAAATGATGTTACAGCTTTGGTTGGAACCTAAAATTCTGTGGCATCAACTTTCCAGATTTTGTAAATGATGTTGATGCAATTGGTATCAGTGTTTGGCTGAATAATACAAAAACTTACATAATAAGCTTTTATAACCCTAAGGCCAAACTACAGATGCCATGGATTTCTTCAGCTATAAAAATAATTCTAATATGTTGAAAAATATTATTATTTGTGGAGACTTTAATGCCCACAGCCTTTTGTGGGGGAATAAACCACCAAATAAAGCTGGTAAGTTCATTGAGCATCAAATAATGGCTTCAAATAATAATGAATTAGCTGTTGCTACCCCTCCAAACCTGAATACATATTTCAACCCCGAAAGTGGCAGTTTCTCTACAATTGACCTACAAATTGTGTCTTTAAATATTTTGAATAAAATTTATATAAATAAAATTGATAGTCTATGTACTGACCACTTTGCCATAGTTTGCTCCCTAAATGAACCTGCTGAAACCCTATCACATACCTCCAAATATATCAACACTAAAGCAAATTGGCCTAAGTTCCAAAATAAGCTAAATGATGAAATTGCAAGTTTCACCCAAAATTCATGCATTTCAAATGCATGACACACATGCTGAAGTTTTGGCATCTTTACTAATAAATACAGCTAATCATGCTATGCCGAGGACAACACCCAGGAAAACCTTCCTTAAACATATTCCCAAAGCATGGTGGACAAATGAGTGCCAAAATAAATGGAGAACAAAAATGGCAGCTAGGAGAACATTCTTAAAAAAAAACCATCACCTACTACATATTTAAAAAATTACAAACAGAAGCAAATCTAAAAAGGACCATAATAAATACTAAATATAACTACTGGAATAATTTTGCAAATAATCTCTCCAGAGAAACACATGAGCCAATTATAAATAAAGTCATAAGCCACATATGTGGGAAAAAAACTTCCCCCAACCCACTCCTGTATGAGCTTATACATGATAATACCCATTATGACAATGATAATAAAAAAGCTAAGCTATTTGCCACTCTTTTTGTTAATAAACTAACATCAAAGAATTGTAGCAAAATGCCCCCAATTCTTATGAATCCAAGATACCAACCTTGCACAGGATCCGAGGATAGAACTATTTCATTTTCAATTCAGGAAATGAGCAATTTAGTACAATTCAAATTAGGACCAAGATTAGCGGCAGCTATGACAATATACACCGGACATGGAAAAAGACTCTCACCCCTTCATATAAACAGGAACTTCTGAATTGTTAAAATCATGCTTGGGAATCATCTACGTTCCCCAATATCTGGAAATTTTCGTCCCTCCTACCAATCCTAAAGAAAAATAAACCCAAAAATAACCCTCAGTCCTATAGGCCCATAATGATTACTCCTGTGATGGGGAAAATAATGGAGAAAATGATCTATTACTGACTCCTCTGGTTTGTTGAAAAAAATATTTTGATCCCTCACACTCAAACTGGCTTCAGGAAACACCATTCCTCAACAGATGCTTTCATATTGTTAATAAATGCAATAAATGAATCATTCTCAAAAAATAATGTCCTAGTTGCAACTTTCCTAGATTTTGAAGGGGCATATCACAATGTGAACCACCAAATCCTTTTAACTAAACTTGCAAACCTTGGACTACCCCCCAAGCTAGTATCTTTTATAAAATCTTTCATAGAATTGCAAAGTTTAATTGTTTGTGTAGGTTCAGCCTCTTCACCCCAAAAGACAATAACCAAAGGCCTTCCTCAGGGAGCAGTCCTCAGCTGCCTCCTTTTTGCCCTGTATCTCTGGGACATGAATCTCCCTCACACAAATCTACAATATGCTGATGATCTGGTACTATGGTCATCTGGCAACACCTTTGAGATTGCACAGTCAAAGCTGCAAAAGTCACTTTTCCAGTTTGAAAAATTCTCTCAACATTCAGATTTACCCATTGCACCTACCAAGTCAAAAATAATCCAATTTCACCAAAAGCGAAACCCTTTTAATGCTAAATTATCTCTAAATGGAACAACTATTCCAGAAGATAATCGTATTAATGCATGAGACCTTACTTAGATTTCATGCTTGACCAAAAATTTAATTTCCACCTCCACATTTCAAACACAATAAAAAAATGCTATAGAAAAACAATTATACTAAAAAGACTTCTTTCTACACCCTGGGTATGCAAGGAGAAAACCTTACTCCAGTTTTATAAATAACATATAAGACCCCATATTGACTATGGGCTCATCATCTATGGTGCATGTGCAAAGACCCAGATGCAAAAAATTGAAACAATACAAAACGATATAATACATCTCATATTTGGTCTTAGGAAACCAACAAGCACAAAGTTTCAGCCTATGGAGAGTGGATTAACAACAATAAGGGAGAGACGTAGCTTTCTCCTGATAAAACATCTTACAAAAATTGAATCAATTAGCTCAAACACCCTACACAATTGGTTAAGAAATCCAGTCATGTATTGAGGCATTGCAGATGAGCATGCCAATATTCAGAAGAAAATCCCTGTATCCGCAAAGTCTATTGAACCTGCTTTCCCCCAATCCCCTCCATGGAATTGGTCAATCCCCATAATAATTACTGATTTCTCAAAGTGGACTAAAGATTTAATCCCCATTGCTTTTGTCCAGAAAAAATTTGCTGAACTCAGTACAATTACTTATAAAAACCATTTCCAAATATTTGTTGATGGGTCCAAAATGAATGAGAAGGTAGCAAGTGGTGCCTTCCTTCCTCACCTGAAAATTGCAATGGGTGAGAGATTGTATAATAATGTATCTATAATGTCTGCAGAGTTAAATGCCATAATCATGGCATTAGAACACCTTATGGAAAATAGACCCTTGAGTGCTAATTCAAATAATATTATAGATTATTCTGACTCTTTATCAAGCCTTGAGTTGCTGTCTTCAGCTCATCAGTATAAGCTGGATATTGACACTTATCATTGTCTTAGTATTATAGATAATCTTGCTTCAAGTGGCATAAGAACTTATCTTCAGTATGTTCCTATCCACTCTGGTATAAGTGGTAATCATCAGGTTGAAGAAATAAGCAAAAATGCTATAAATATTGACCAGCCAAGTGGGAGATCAATCCCCATTAGAGATATTTACCAATGGAGACTATCAGATATTATGTTTAATAAGAAAAATCCTACTCTTTCCCCCTTTCCCAATAAGTACTTTTCTAAAATTTATCACAGATTTTGTTCTGGAACAAATGGACTAAACTTTCTTGCATTCTTGTATCAGTTTCCTAATTCAAGTGGTTCAGTTCCCCTGTTCCCTCTTTGCAGGTACTGTATTATGAATAATGAAACAATTGACCTCTGCCTATTTGAATGTAATATGCTGACGTCTGCACAGCATACCTTGCATTGTAAACTGTTAAAGTGCTTAAAACACCACAAAATCTCACCACAAATCAGCCAAGAGCCTAGCCAACTATTCCTGCACACAGAGCACAGAAATCGATATCTATCATCTTATATTTGGACTCCTTGAGTCAAAAGATCTACTGAAAGATATTTGCAAATATCTAATAAATAAGAGACAACCAAGCCAGTAGCTCTGTTGCCCACAGAGTGAAGCAAAAGAAAAAGGGCTAAATAGTATCAACTGAAAAGCCTGCCTGCTCTGAAATAGAAGAAGAAGAACCTTTCGAAGTTTACCTGACAAAAACAGAACAAACACTAAATAAAAACCAGGCGGGAATCAATGAAAAAGAATTTACCAAGTTGATTGAGCAGGAATCCTTTGCCTTGCAATAGTTTTAGCTGGTCTACAGTTTTGGTTTTCATAGATATGCAAATAGGTTCTTTTAAGTTATACCAGGTCAAAATATTGAGTGAGTCCTTCAAAATTAAACTGTTGTAAATTGGGCTTAATGAAATATCTCCAGTATCTCTATTTATTGCTAAATTTTGGTTCATGTATTTTTTTTTATCTCAATTACCTCTTTAAAAGTTTGTGGTATGCCATTTACAGTTGATATTAAGGTTTCCTTGTCAAAAAGAACCAGATGGGTTGGATTTACAAAAATATGCAAAGCCAATGCTGAATCAAAGTTGTCATTGTTATTTTTTTTAATCTCAGGGACTTATCTATTGAAATTTTGTGCTCATGCAATTGTTCACCTAGTTGTTGATGGGTCCTACCAATGTAAAATTTCCCACAAGAATACATGATTCTGTAGACACCACTACCCAGTACAGGGTCAGTTTTATCCTTTCCTGAGTTGAAAAAGTGTTCAGCTTTTTGTTCGGTTTTGAAAGAAACAGAAAGATTATGTTTTTCTAGAATTTTTCCAAGTTTATTGCAAAGTTTTGGGATGTATGGTAAAGCAATGAAAGTTTTTTTCTCAATTTCCAGGGTAACTGAATCAAGGGGGACAAGCTCCCTATTTTGTTCTTTTATCTTTTTTAATCATCTATCTATGACATTTTCAATAAGTTTGATTGGGTAACCATTGCTGAAAAGAATATCCTTGACATAATTTAATTCAGAATTTATATGATTATGGGAACAAATTTTTAAAACTCTGTTGACTAAAGAGATTATAACCCCTCAACAAAACAAAACCAGATAGAGTGTTTTAAGTGGAAACTATTCAAAGCAGACTGTTCTATGAAATCCATGTAAAAAATTTGCCAAATAAGGAGACAAGACAGTGCTCATGGATGAGCCCATTATTTGAAGGAAATTTTTTTTTTCAGAATTTAAAATACAAGGAGAACTTGTTGCAAAGATGGACAAGGGTCATTATTGTATCAATTTCAAAAGTTTTGTAATCTGACCAAGCTGAATTTTCCTCTAATTTTCTTTGTAAGGCCTGCTTACAATTATGGACATCACATGAAGTGTACATAGAAACTGCATCAAAACTAGATAAAATAGTTTTTTCTGTTGTACTTTGATTTTTTAACTTCTCAACAAGATATATGGATTCATTATAAAAGATTTCTGTGTGCTTAAAAGAGGCTTAAAAATGGTGGCTAAGAATTTCCTATACCTGTAGCTGGAGAACTATAACATGCTACAGTAGGACGTAGCGGAATATTTTTCTTATAGATTTTAGGCAGACAATAAAACTTTGGGGCTGAACAACCTTTGGGGTAAAATTTTCCTTACATTCAGGGGTAATTAGTCTAGTATCTTTTAAAATACCTAGTTCTTTTCTCAACTGCTGTGTGCATTTGCCAGTAGGATCAATTTTTATTTCTTTGTAAATATTTATATCCATTAAAAGGGTGTTAACTTTTAATTCATAATCTGCAGAATTCATAATTACAATTGTGTTTCCTTTGTCCGCTCTTGTAATTACTGTGTTTTTATCTTTTTTTAAGTTTCGGAGGATTTTAATTTCTTCCTTTGATTGTGTTGAAAGCGACAAAGATGGTCTATAATCAAGAATACTCTTTACAATTTCTCCTCTGAGTAGGTCTGGATTTTTAACCTCACCATGAGAGCTAAAAATAGCAGATTCCACACCTATAATAATTTCTGATGTATTTACGTGTGTTTGAGGCATTGCAAATTTTGGTCCTTTTGAAAGAATACTTAGCTTCTTGGATGTAAAAACCTTAGAGGATAGATTTTCCAAAGGAGGGCCAGGACAAAATCTAGGAAGGAAAATCTGTGTTTGTTGAAACTGTTGAAATTCCAGTTTTGAGAATTTTTCCAATAAATGAGTTTTTGCTAAATGGAATATGTGTCTGAAAGACCTATGTGAGATTTGTAAAATCTGGTGAAAACCTTGAGGGGATAAAATCTGATATAATAAGGATTTTAAATTTAGTATTTTATTACTAAGGACATATCTTCTGGATCTATGGTCTTTTAAAATATGTGTTATAGTTTTGAAACACATTCTCTGAATAAATGGGCCTTCAGATTGTGTGCCTAAATGTAGGTTGAAATGTAAGGAAGGTGGAAGAATTTGATGTCTTTTGCTAGTTTCTAAGAAATTAAACTGACAAATAAGATTTTCATGTTTTTTAACACAATTTAAATAATCTTAAACAATATTGGTTCAATGCTCCCCTTAAGCTTGATGTAAATACATTCCTGGACCACACTGGCTATACATGACAAATGAAACTCAGAGAGGAAAGAAAATAACAAAATGAAAAATAGAATCAAAAAGGGTGAAAAAACGAGGATTTTGTCAGCCAGTGGCGAGCCATGAAGAAGAAGAAATAAGCAAATATTTCGACAAGGACCTCCGCCAAGTCGTCCTCAGTGCTAAACAAAAAAGAAGAAAAGGAAAGTAAAAAAAACAAAAACTCAACCTTTTGAAGTACCTTACAAAGACAGAACAGACACTAAATAAAAACCAGGCAGGAATCAATGAAAAAGAATTTACCAAGATGATTGAGCAAGAATCCTTTGCCTTGCAATAGTTTTAGCTGGTCTACAGTTTTGGTTTTCATTAGATATGCAAATAGGTTCTTTTAAGTTATACCAGGTGAAAATATTGATTGAGTCCTTCAAAATTAAACTGTTGTAAATTGGGCTTAATGAAATGTCTCCAGTATCTCTATTTATTGGTAAATTTTGGTTCATGTATTTTTTTTTATCTCTATTACCTCTATTTGTGGTATGCCATTTACAGTTGATATTAATGTCAGGGACTTATCTATTGAAATTTTGTGCTCTTGCAAACAATCACCTAGTTGTTGATGGGTCCTACAAATGTAAAATTTCCCACAAGAACACGGGATTCTGTAGACACCACTACCCAGTACAGGGTCAGTTTTATCCATTCCTGAGTTGAAAAAGTGTTCAACTTTTTGTTTGGTTTTGAACATTAGATATTTGCATATCTAATGAAAACCAAAACTGTAGACCGGCTAAAACTATTGCAAGGCAAAAGATTCTTGCTCAATCATCTTGGTAAATGCTTTTTCATTGATTCCTGCCTGGTTTTTATTTAGTGTCTGTTCTGTCTTTATCAGGTAAACTTCAAAAGGTTAGATTTTTTTTCTCTTCTTTTTTGTTTAGCACTGAGGACAACTTGGCAGAGGTCCTTGTAAAAATATTTGCTTATTTCTTCTTCTTCATGGTTCATCACTTGCTGACAAAATGCTCATTTTTTCACCCTTTTTTATTTTATTTTTCATTTTTTTAGTTTCTTTCCTCTCTGAGTTTCATTTTTCATGTATAGCCAGTGTGGTCTAAGAATGTATTTACTTTAAGACCTTATAGCCTAAGTTGGGATTGAGCAAAGTTGTGAAGCTGAAAACAATTTTATTGAACTTCATTTAAGCAGAAGATCTATTTTGCAAGGTTTCACTTCTATGACTCACAGATTTTTAAAGGTCATCAAAGGTCAGGACCCTCTAGAGGGAAAAAGAATGGAGGTAGGTACTTGAAAATACCTTCCCAGGAAATACTTTAGCCTGTAGACCCATCCCTGAAAGTTTCATTTTCCTAACCTAACCCCTTTCCAAGATAGTCAAAATTAGCTAAAGCAGAATTTTGCCCCATTTTGTTCTTCTCTTTATGTTCAGACAGTTAAGAAAATAATCCTTAGGCTACTTCATAGCCTAATATGCAGAATAATTGTAGTTAAACAATTTTGACTGCAGCTCCACTACACTTTACCCCCAGCCCCCCCCCCCTCTAGTTGGGGGTAAATTATATGGAACAGCAGTCAGAATCTTCTAAATACAATTATTCTGCATAGCCTAGGCTAATATGAAGTAAGATTTGGTTTCTTAACATACTTCCTTCACAATAGCCCTGAATGTTAACCTTTACCAGCAATTTTTTCAATTCAATCTATGAAATAGCAAGTACAGATAAACACTGTAATTTATAAAATACACTAGATCAAACCATACTTGAGCACAAGAGGCATTTGTTTAACACATATCAAGTTAGATTCCAAATTCTTTATGTTAATGCTGGTGTTATAAACTTTTCAATCGTGCGTTTTGTTTGGGAGGCGTTTAGTTCAGCCCGAAACACAAACAACAGGTCTCTCGAAAAAATAGTTTTCTCTCTTCCCCTTTCACTCACTCTCCTTAGTAACCACGAATCTCTCCAAGACTGATTCTTGAGTACTTTTCTGCTTTTCATACTTTGAAATTGTTTAATTTGACTGCTATTCAACTCTCTTTTTCTTTATGTCCAGCTTACAGTCCTAGAAATATGTATAAGCCAATAAAGAAGCTCATTTGCTATCTGATTTATCTATCTTTTTATGAAATTGAATAGTAAAAAATTTATGCAAGGAGAACTTAATGATATATAGCACAAAGTAAAACATATTCGCATAAATAAGATCTTCTATCTCCCATACATCCTGACGGCAAAATAAATCGGCTTTTAAAGCCCTCTTTATGAAACCCTTTTTTGACGGAGTAAGAAGTCCTGAAGGTAGTTTTTGGGTATGAAATCGATGTCAGTGCATTTCAATGGTGGGAAAGGGCTAAAATGGGATCTTTTTCTCTCCGTGAACATATCCTGTAAATATAAGCCGCTCTGAAGAGAGAATCAATTCACACAATGCTATTTGTCATATGTAGATGTAACCAGCATTCAAAATATTGTGTCTTTTTTATATCTATCAGTGACCAAACAAATTTTGAAACAGTTCCGGGTACTAAGAATCGATAAAGACAAAATTAGTTTCAATGGCGGTCACTTTTACTTAGAAGTTGCTGCAACAGAACGGGCATCTTCTAATCGTAGGCTTAAATCTATAGTCGAGGGTTTTCAACCTTAATTTAACAAGATTCTCCGTTAAATTCTTTGATATACTTTTTCCTCTCGCCTTTTCATATTTTAAAAGAAATAGAATTCTTTACATTTTTGAATCAATTCTCTTTTTTAGCTCATCCCTTGCTTAACGAACTTACTGCTCATACAAGCTCTTCATTTGTACGGCCTCTGCTCCTTGGCCAAGGAACCGCTTCATTAGTCAACTTAAATAAAGCAAAACCCAACCAAGAATTACTTTATTTTAACCTCATCAGAGGCAACGCTGTAACATTGCCTATAGTAAAGGCCGTAAGGCTCCAAAATTTTTTTTCCCAGAGGCACTTCGTATGGAAGAGGTGGTCCTAAAAACTTTGAAGGGGGCTCATTTGATCGGAAATTGGAATTTTTGGTGCACTTTTTAGATTCAAAAGGGATTGGAGGGCAACTAGTCCCCCCACCCCACGCCCTTACTTCCCAAATTTATCTGATAAAAATTTTGAGGTAGCCATTTTGTCCAAATATTTCAAAGATCAGATAGCAAAAACTCCAGGGTCGGCACAACACAACCCTCCAGGTCCCGGGAGCAAGTGTTGTATGTTTTGCCCTGGAAAAACATATGGTTTTTATGGAAAGGATGATCGCATAAACTTCAGATGGGGATTATTCGATTGAAAATCGGAAGTTCTAGTTCATTTTATAATATTCAAAAGTGATCGGAGGGCAACTAGCCCCCCAGTGACCCTTTTCCCCGAAATGTAGCTCAGCACAATTTTGATGTAGCCCTTTTATTCAAAATAATTCAAAGATGAAGTTACAAAACTCCGGAGTCAACAGCACCCCCCAGAGCCTGGGGGTAACTGTTGTAAATATTGCTCCGGGGGTATATATGGTTTTATGTAAGGGGTGGTAAACTTCGGAGGGGGCTCATTTGATTAAAAAGTCAAAGTTCTAGTTTACTTTTTAAGAGTCAAAAGGAACTGGAGGACAATTACCCCTCTACCTTCTTTCCCAAATCCGTCTGATCGGATCTTTTAGATAGCCATTTTGTTAAAATAAGTTCGAAAATCGGATAGCAAAACTCCGGAGTTGACAAAACCCTCAAATGCCCGGGGCAAGTGTTTCAGGTTATGCCCTGGGAGCATATCAGGTTTTTATGCGAGGGTTTTTAAAAGAATTTGAATATCAGAAAAACACGACCCCCACCCCCACTAAAAAAAATTATTATCGACATTTTTTCCAAAGCCTAAGGGAGTGGACCTCTGGCCCTCTCTCCATGCTCCACCCCCCTCCAAAAAAAAACAAAAAACAATCAAACTCATTGGCGATATTTTAGTCCCAAAATTATTGGAACTCACCTATGGCCCTCCATGGCCCGACCCCCCCCCTCCTAAAAAATTACTAATTATAGTTTATTCCAAAGCTTACTAAGCTGACCCCTGGCCCTCCATGGCCCGATCGTCCTCCCCCATCGCCTGAAAAACATCAATGATAAATCATGGGAGGTATCCTGTAGTCCTCCTTTCATGACCAGGCCTCCCGTCTCCTAAAAAAACAACTTGTTGACGATTCTTTATTCCAAATATCATGGGAGCTGACCCCTGGCCTTCTTCCATGGCCTGACATCCCAACCTAAAAAAACTTGTTAAATATATTTTATATTATAAGTCATGAGAGCTGGCATATGGCCCTCCTTGCATGGCTTGTCCCCCCGCCGCCCCCCAAAAAAATATTAAAGATATTTTATTCCAAAAATTATGGGAGCTGACCCCTGGCCCTCCTTCCAATGCCCTTTTCCCCCTCCTCCTTCAAAAAAAAATAACGATATCTTAATAAAAAGATCATGAGAATTCAGTTTTAATTTTATTAGCTCTTTCTAAGATTGTTCAAGACATCTATAGTTTTCTGTAAGAACAAGAATTCGGCTACTGGTCGTTTCCCTAACGGTAAAGCATAAAGTCTACTGCCTATTTGGCGCTTTACTAAAATGACTTATACTACACATGTTTTCTTTTGTACTTGTTACAACATTAAAAATAAAATGAAAATTGTGGTGATATAAAATCTTTAACTGATGAGCTTTAAGCAATTAATATCAATATATATCAAATATTCAATTTAATTTTAACAGTTCTTGTCAAGACTGTTTGAAGACACATATAGTTTTTTTTTAATTTACTTTGGAAAAAAGTATTATCCTAGAATAGGGAGTTTTAAGAAACTCGAAATTTTTTCAATAAAAAACGAACAGAAACTAATTAAAAAAAAAGTTTCCGAAAAAGAAGTTTTTGAAAGAAATTATAGGCTATATTAAACTTAAGATCAGAAGAAATAAAGACCTACAATAACTCAAACTCAAAACGACCACAAATTACTATTAAAGAATAAATGAAACCCAAAACGAACAGAAAACAAATGAACAATCATAGCAAAAAAATATACAACAGGTACTAATATACACCGGCGAATCTAGAGGAAAATCTTGGGGGGGGGCCGCGCCGGACACAGGGCGCCAAAAACTGATTATACAGGACTAATTTGATAGCTCTTTATTTATATGAAAACACTGCCAAATATGCTCATAAAGGTAAAACGTAACAAAAGAAAATAAAAACAGTACCACACTACACAACTAAACTCAATCGGCGAGCTTTTCTGAGAGCGAACATATCGATAGCATCGTCTGTTTTCGGCAGTTCGTCTCTGTAAGTCTGCATGAGTAGTAGAGCCTCCAACCTCTCTTCAGTCATCGTGCTTCGTATTGATGAACATGTCCTGTCAACCTTTGAAAACATTCGTTCTGCTTCACAGGTTGACACAGGAAGCGTCGTGAGAATTGTCAACAATGCGAAGATGTTGGGAAATACATTTTCCTGACAACTGTTCAGCGCTGAAATAGCTGTTTTCGGTTTTTGCACGGTTTCCTTAGACCAATACTTGTTCCAAATCTCGAACTCGGTTTTAACGTCTATCTCCGTACCCACGAGCAGCTCCTTGTACTTTTCGTACCCTGGCTGAACGTCCTCCCAGCGTTTGCCATTAACCACAGCCGGGATCAAAGCTGAAAGTTTTGCAGCATTCGTAAAATGGCAGCTGAACCGCTCCGTAAAATCAAGCAGCATGGCGTCCAGGGCTGGAATAAATGCCGCCATCCTATAATGACTTTCTGGATCCATCTTGGGTACCCCTGCCCGGTATGTAGAACGTGAAGCTATGCGTGGCTGCGTTACCTTGATGGTAGCATCAATCTTTTTGGCCATTTTCAGAAGATCTTCGTAAAGCAGTCTGAATTTGGTTTCGGCATGTGATCGCATATCTTCCAGCATTGCCTTCACGCTGCTAATGAGGGACAAGGCTCTCACGAGGTCACCATCCTTCTGTTGTAGTGACTCGGCCAAAGGTTTCATGATCGACGAAAACGAATTCAGGCAAACCAGTCCTACGAGTGTATCTGATTTTTCAATGCAGGATCGTAATGCATAAGCTCTGCTACTTGCCTCTCGATCGTGCCATCCTTCCATCTCCTGCAGAGCAGAAACGATCGACGGAAGGGAGTCCCAAAACCTGCTGATTGCTTCGTGTCTCTCTACAAATCTCGTGGTACAAAGACTGACGAGTGTCTCTGTTTTAGCTTTGTCCGCGATAAGATGCTTTTTTACAAGTCTTGTTCTCTTGGCACTTGAGCTGAAGTGAGAAATTGTGTCTCGAACAACGTCTTGGGCATTGCGCAGAATGGGAACTGAAACTATCTTTGAACATGAGAGATTTGTGGCATGGCTCACACAGTGGAAGTAATCTGCCAGTTCACACTGGCGTTTAACTTCAGCAGCAGCACCATTTGTCAAGCTTGCCATGCTAGCAGCTTTGTCGCATCCTTGACCAACGCACTTTGACAAATCCAGATTTGACTTCCAGACCTCACTCAACAGCAGCTTCCCGAGGCTCTTGCCGTCTAGCTTCTCTTCGATGCTTCTACCGTCGTCACTTTCCTCATCTCCAGCGAGTCTTGACAGGGTTTGAAAGGCATCGACAACTGCAAAAGGATCTTCTCGAATCACGTATCCCTGCTCGGTTTTACACACATAACGACAAACAATGACCATCAGCTCCCTGGTCTGCCTGTCTGTTGACTCGTCCGCAAGAAGACACCAAACCGTTGCTTTGTTTGCTTTTCTCACTACTTCGGTTTTTATCATTTCCCCAATTGTTCCAATCAGTTCATTCTGGATCTGTTTACTCGTATATTTGGCGTTGCTCGGTGCATTTTCAAGTAAATTTTTAAGTTGCGAGTCTCCACTCTGAATCCGATACCGAAGTAGGTGGCGGAAATTCCCGTCGTTTACTGCTGTAATGACATCAGAGTCTTGGATATCAAGTTTGCCATCATCACGGTGGCCACGAAGGGGGATATTCAGTGCCCCGCAAAGCTTGACAGTTTCAACAACGCTTCTCAAGAGTGCACGGTTCTGCTGTATTTGCTTGACCCTTTCACAGTCTAGAGCATTCCTGATATCTTGATCTTGACTACCGCGCTGAAACGTTGTTAGCAACGCGGCAGCTTTTTCCTGGCAGTGTTTGTGAAACTGTGCTTCAGCATGGTTTGTCAGCGCACCATCTTTCCCGGTAAGTTTCGAATAGTCTTTTAGCGGTTTCAAGACCAACTTTCCCATTTTTTGCCCTCCGCCGCCTCCAGATAAAGCCGACCATCCTCCTCCGCTTTCGTTGGTCCTCATCAAAACACAAACACTGCACCAAAGGCCTTCGTGGTCTGGATGACGACTCACTGCGAGCCAAGGATACCGGGCAAGATGTTCGGTATTCAAGCGAAGCTTGACTTCGCCACCTTTTCTCTTTTGTGTCGAGACTGGAAGATCAGATTGTTTCTTCGGCTTCCACCTTTCGTTCATAAAAAACATAATTTCGCCAGAAGACAACTGATTTCGCTCTTTCAGCGCTACTGCAATACCAAAGTCATTCGACGGCGTGAAGTCAGTTTCAGGCGAAAAAATAGCGCTTTGATTCTGCTGCGGGAGCGGGGACTGTGAAATCAGTGTTGGGCTATGTACCACCAAGGTTTGAGTACTGCTTCTTGATCCTTCAGTCAGCTGATCAGTGTGTGTCGTTTCGCCGAAGTTTGTTATGAAGGCCGTCTGTGAAGTGGACGGAGTTGTTGGTGACAGTTCGTTCTCCTGGCTGAATGCGTTTTTGTGCATTCCGACCGTCGACTCAGAGTGGGCATCAGAAGTTGCCGTCGTCTCAATATCTAACAAAAAAAGTTTCTCTTTTAAAGTTTGTACAAGACATTTATTGTAAACGTATATACACTTTGTATAATGGCTTGCTTTAGTAGATTTAACTCTCAACATGGTGAAGGCAGAATTGGAACTAAATTTGAAAATAAACTGAATCACCAACATTAACTTTAAACTCCCCCAACAATCTTGAACTTTCATACCCCAAAACTATTTCTAGGAAACCCGGACTTTAAATAAAATACCACCCTAAACATCACTAATTTAATCTGCAACCCCAAGAACCGATCCCCGACATATGCTAACAAATATTTTTCAAGAGCTGAAACCCGAAACAATTATCACCGAAGTTTACAAGGCTAAAGAGAGAGCTTTAACTGCAAGAATTTGAAAGATAATTTCAGAGCTGACACAGTGTGTCGGTAAAAATACTGCTTTAAGCCAATATCATAGCCGTCAGGCGAGACGAGTGGGTTGGTAAAAATCAGGTCAAACGCTTCGGACAAATTGCATACGAAGAACACTGTACAAGAGGGACCGTATGCAATATATAACAACAAAAGCAGCTGGTACGCGATGAAGCTTGACGAATGAGCCTTATCAGGAAAGCTCTCCGACAATGGACTAAAGCTAGAAATTAGAAGTGTTGATACCCACTTTAAACGACACTCCTTCCTTATTGTTCTATCTTTAAAAGCTTACCTTTAATCTGATCTTTCTTGGCAAAATAATCAGTGATGTCCCTAGATCCTTTACGGCTTTCCGCCATCATTCTTTGTTTCTTCTCTGTTCTATATTCATGCCCTGATTTTTTTTTTCCGATCCATTTTAAATGCGTTTCCGTCTAACTGGTCTAACACACGGAGCAAAATTACTCCGAAGGCAGTGGCAGGGTCGCTCACGCCTAGCCTCCCGCCGGTTGGATCTAACCACCCACGCAACTCCCCAAAGACATGCGTTTCTCGTAAGCATTCACAAAATGTTTTGCTCGTTTAGCACGTCCCAAAAATAAACCCAATAATCATGATTCGTGCAGTGTCGGATTTGAACTTTAGATAATGTGATAAAAAGAAAGTAAAAAATGACGGCGTATCCGATTTTTTTTTTAGCGTCGGCCTTAGTTGAATCATTCACAAAAAAGGGTCGTTTGCACGATGGATGAGAGGGCGCCAGAAAATCTCGGGGGGGGGGGGGGAGGGGGCCCCCCCCCCCCCCCCCCTGGATCCGCTGCTGCTAATATAACTGAATAAACAAACCTTAAAACGACTAAAGTTAAGTTGAATATACAAATCAAGCTTAAAACGAACAAAAATGTTTTGCTATTGGAGTAAAATGAAACCCAAAACGAACGAAAATCAAATAAACAAGTAGGAAACAAATTAAAACGTAAAAAAAACAAATAAATAAATCTCAAAATGAGTAAAGCTTAAACCGAATATGGAAATCAAGCTTAAGACAAAAAATATATTTTGCAATTGAAGCATAAATAAAACCCAAAACGAACAGAAGTTAAATAAGCAATAATAGCAAACAAAGAGACAATAGAATCGACGCTAATATAAATGAATGAATAAATCTTAAAACGAGTGAAACTTCAGTTGAATATACAAATCAAGCTTGAAGCGATCAACAATCACTATAAACCAAAGTTTGGATACTGTCTCCTTCTCTCACTGTAAAAGTCTAAAGCCTAATGTGCCATTGGCGCTTTACTGAAAACTATATATTATTGAACAGTCTTGGAAAATACAAATAAAATAAAACTGAATATTTGATATATAATGATATTAATTGCTAACAGATCATCAGTTTAAAGTTTTATTTCACTGTAATTTTTATTTTCATTTTCAGTGCTGTAATAACTGGAAATGAAAATATTTGTAATATAATTCGTTTTCAGTGAAGTGCCAATGACGCAGTAGGCTTTAGACTTTTAGAGCTAGGGAGGGAGAGAGTATCCTAGCCCTTGTTTGTTTTGGCACTAGTTTTGTTTTGAACAGTCTGGGAAAGAACTAATAAAATTGAATTGAATATTTGGTACATACTGGTTTTATTGCTGAAAGCTCGTCAGTTCAAAATTCAATTTTACTGTAATTTTTTTGTTTATTTTCAACGTTGTAACTTGTTTGCTACTGTAATTTTTATTCCATTCCAGTGGTTTTGAGCCCTACTCATATTAATTTATACTCCTTTTGGGTTTCATTTATTTATTGATGCTGATTTGTGGTAGTTTTACTCATGGTAGATTTTCTTATTTTATTTTTGAGCATTTTTGGTTTAATTTGTACTTTGCTGCAAGACATACAAAAGAATGTACATTGTCAATTTAATATACACCTACTGATATTTATTCCTATTTTTTTCTTAATCTAAAAAAAAACTAGAGCCTTTTCATGGGTATCTCTAGGTTTATTTAAGAAGGCCAGGGCAAATTTTCAATAAAGGAACCCTAGGACCGTTGGTTCGAAGGGATCACCTCTGAAAAAAAAAGAATAAATACGCTTTTTTTGCTTTTTTACCAAAAAATACAGAATTCACATTTTTATAGCTTTAGACCTCTATAGTAGGGTTCTCTGATATGCTGTGATCACTGATGGTGTAATCTTTAGTGAGGTTGCGATCTCGAACATCATGCAAATTTTCTCAGGCTTGTAGCTTTTGATGAGTACTATGAATACAATAAATTTTATATATTTGGAATCGGCATACAAATCGGATTCTTGTGATGTATCTATTGTTATCAATATTTTGTTTTTTAAAGTTTTGGTTACTATTAGCCCAACTCGATCCTTGCTTACTGTTCGTATACACGAACTCTTTGATATAATAGAATAATAATTATAAAATGACAAAAAATAACTCATTCCTTCAAAACACGAATAATCGATTGGCAAAAATGATGCCCTCTGCTTAAAAATGTCATTTTGTCTTCGTTAAAGAGCCAATGACAATAGCTATTTGGGGGAGTTGTGTGATAGTAGCAAGAATCATTTTTGTGGTCATTTTCTGTTTCTATTCGTGCTTGATTTCTTCATTCAGAGTTGTCTGCTCTTTTTGTGTTTGACAACTTAGAGGAGTTGATTTATGCTCCATGTAATGTGTAAAATATTGGTTTTTAGCGGTCCATTCCAGGGTTTTGAGCCCTACTCATGTTAATTTATGCTCGTTTCGGGTTTCATTTATTTATTGATGCTGATTTGTGGTAGTTTTACTCATGGTAGTTATTTTATTTTATTTTTGCTCATTTTGGTTTAACTTGTATTCCCTGAATACTGCTGAAGACTTTTGTATTGTGGGTTCTGAATTTTGGGGATTGAAACATCTAATTGTAGAGAAAACACCAATTTAATCATTTAAAATGCCTAATTGAATAATTATTAAGTACTTTAAAGCCTTTTTTTGTTTGACAGGTTTGTGCAAAATTATTTTTTGCCCTTCAAAAAATTGTAAGTTAAAAATTTATTTTTTAAATTTCTATATGATAGTAACTACTCCATGCGTAAGTGGTATTTTTGAACAATAACATAAAAGAGATCATATTCATAATTGAAATTATTGGAACAACTTCAAGGGGAAGTGACTGTAAAAAGAAACAACAGGCACCACAGGGTTGCAGTACCTGTTGATAAACTTCAGCCGGTATGCGGTGCCCATCAGCGGTTAGCTAAAAGGGTTATACCTTTTTTTTTTAATATGTACAGCAAAACCCAGGAGGTTTAATTAGTGTTTTTTTTTTTGCTAAATATTCAATTTTTAATGTGACTATGATGTGACTATGCTTGTATAATATGACTAATACTTTTTAATGAGACTATACCAAAGAAATTTGGCAGTGCCATGAAGATTTTGGTGAAAATAAAAGTTTGTCTATCCATATCTATCTGTCAAGAAACTAACTTTTCTCCCATGAGCTTTTGACGAGGTAATATGTTTAAAGTAGGTAAATTGACTGACAACACTAAGTATGCCGGGAAGTTAAATAAATTTACTCTTTTCTGTTTTTTTTAATTAAAAAAGTTGAAAAAAAGTTATTACTTTAGCCTCCCCTCTCTCTCCTAAACTTTCATGCATTGACTCCACTGCTGGGCTGTAAAAGTCGTTGTTTTAAAATCGCATCCTTACAAAATTTAAAATTTTCCTCTGAAAGTTATGATTCTCATGCTCCAAATGCACGATAAATTTCGAGACAGCCGATGGAAAATCAATCATGTCAAACTTTCTGCTGAAAATTTGATGATGGTTGGTGTAAGTGGAGGAATAACACAACTCTTTTTGTATTTCCAATCAAACGCTTGGGAAATATTTGTTTGACTCAACATAAAAAAAAATCTAAGCCGGTGCACATTTTCTGCTAGTGCAATAAATAAGCAAAGAATGTAAGAGAGGTCCTGGACTTAATGTTTGCCGCAAATCAACTATAACGAAAATCATTAAATCTTTCGTGTTAGATATATAAAGTATACCAACCATATCTGCTGTAAAGTCGGAAACAGGAGATGTGGAGATCATTGAAGGGTTTGGTTCCAGTTTAGTCTGTAGTCTTTCTAACTGTGCTAAAAAAAAAAAAAAAATGGGGAAAAGGATGTATCTAATCAAATTTGAGCTCCAAACCAAGCCGATTGAGGTCCTTAGCTTGGTTGCGGTTCAAACAAGATTAACGTGTCTGTATTCTTGCTGAAAAGTTTCGGGTAGGATGGTGTCAATTTGGCTGTTCTTGGACTGAGTACTGACATGATTTTCCCACCTGTCTTGCAGATGTGAAAGATTCTTATTAAAGTGTGACATACCTGTTCATGTTTCCCAGGACATAATTGCTTGCGAGTGATAATACCTTGTTAAAAAGAACGCACGTAGACCTTAACCCCCAGGGCAGGGATGACAATTAGTGAAGAAAGAAGACTAAAAAAATACCTTTTTCAAAATCTTAATTGGTGAATTGACATAATCGCTTCAAATTAGTGTTGAGAAGAGGCCATTTTGACAGCCTAGATGCATCTAGTGTCTTTTTATTTGGTTAATCCTCTCAGCATCTACTGAAATTTCCAAATTAATGTCCTCATCTGTTCATGAAATATTGTAAATGCGCCCATTTTAAATATTAAATGTATCAAGTGTTGCCTTTTTTTATTTAGTTTCTCCCCTCAATGTCTCCTGAAAGTTTCAACTTGATACCCTTAGCTGTTCCTGAGATATTGCACATAAGCCCTTTCGAAAGCCTCGACATACGAAATCTTTTTCATCTAGTTCAGTGTCTCTATCAGCTTTTCCTGAAAGTTTCTACTGAAGATAGTTTCTTCTTAAGATGCTAGAGATACACCTTTTTACAACCTGGATGCGAATAGCGTTTTTTTTTTATTTAAGTCTGCCTCCCCCCCCCAAAGAAGATAATACCTGAAAGGGACAGATTGATACCCTTAGATTTAATTTCTTTAACTAAGTCCCATCCGTCCATGAAGATTGTTTTGGGGGCTCTTCTCTCACCAGTTTGTTGATGTAACTCATGTATGAACCTCCATCCTCTGCCAGGCGGAAAAGGGGCGGTAAGTTAAGTGGCAAGAAGTTATATTGTAAAAGCGCCCATTTTAAATATTAAATGTATCAAGTGTTGCCTTTTTTTATTTAGTTTCTCCCCTGAAAGTTTCAACTTGATACCCTTAGCTGTTCCTGAGATATTGCACATAAGCCCTTTCGAAAGCCTCGATATACGAAATCTTTTTCATCTAGTTCAGTGTCTCTATCAGCTTTTCCTGAAAGTTTCTACTGAAGATAGTTTCTTTTTAAGATGCTAGAGATACACCTTTTTACAACCTGGATGCAAATAGTGTTTTTTTTTATTTAGGTCTGCCTCCCCCCCCCCCAAAGAAGATAATACCTGAAAGGGACAGATTGATACCCTTAGATTTAATTAATTTAACTAAGTCCCATCCGTCCATGAAGATTGTTTTGGGGGCTCTTCTTTCACCAGTTTGTTGATGTAACTCATGTATGAACCTCCATCCTCTGCCAGGCGGAAAAGGGGTGGTAAGTTAAGTGGCAAGAAGTTGTTCTTCTATCTCAGTGGGGGCGTCCTCCAGGTTGAGAACCATGCGCCCGCCCTTCAAAGCCTATCTTCAGTCGGGGGGGGGGGGGGAGTGTTTTTCGTACGTTGTATCTGTCCCAGCCATCTAAGCTGCAATGGTTTTATTCCGTTGAGGATGGTTATCTTGACTTTGAGATTGTGGAGAGGCTTGATGTAGGAGATTCTATCATGGCAAGAGATGCCGGCAATACGTCGTAGTGATTTTGTTTCAAAGGCAGCAAGACGGTACAGAGTCAAGAATTCACAGGCAGAAATGGTGACAAGGGTTATGTTGATCCACCTACAAAGTCTCGTCCTCTCTTCAGCATCTCTACTGATTTTTGCGAAATAAACTTGCATTATTGTAATATTGATAGATGATCCTTTCAGTTTCATCATAATAAGTCGTTCACATATGGGAGTTGTATTAATCAGAGATTTTCTAGTCTTCCTGGAAAGTAGAAAGCCGACTCCTTGTCAATATTTCTCAACATCAATTTAAAAAATAAACTTTCCGAAAAAGAAGTTTTCTAAAGAAAATTAAAGGACATACTAAATTTAAGATCTGAATATATAGAAACCTGCAATAACTGAAACTCAAAACAACCAGAAATCATAGGCATTGCGCTAGCGCTGCCTAAGTAAACAACGATGTGTGCACAATGTGTTGTTTTTTGGTTCTCCATACCCGGGCACTTCGTATCAAAGGAGTTGTCGTAGAAACTTCGAAAAGGGCACATTCGATTGGAAATTGGAGTGGCTAGTGCCCTTTTAAATAGTCGAAAGTGATTGGAGGGCAACTAGCCCCACCCCACGCCCATCATTCCCCCAAACACATTCAATCAAAATTTTGAGATAGCCATTTTGTTCAGCGTAGTTGATTTCCAGATAGAAAATATGTTTTTGAGGAGGACACTCCCCCACAACCCTCGGAGCAAGGGTTTTAAGTTATGCCCTGGGGGCATATAAGGTTTTTATAGAAGGCGTTGTCGTAGAAACTTAAAAAAAGGCTCATTCGATTGGGAAATTCAAAGGGCTAGTGCCCGTTTTAATTGTCGAAGTCGAAAGTGATTGGAGAGCAACTAGCCCCCACCCCCCCACGCCCATCAGTCCCTCAAATACATCCAATCAAATTTTGAGATAGCCATTTTGTTCAGCGTAGTTGATTTCTAGATAGAAAATGTGTTTTTGAGGAGGACACTCCCCTACACCCCAGGGGGCAAGGGTTGTAAGGTATGCTATGGGGGCATTTAAGGTTTTTATAGAAAGCGTTGTCGTAGAAACTTCAAAGAAAGGCTCATTCAATTGAAAATTCAAAGGGCTAGTGCCCTTTTTAATAGTTGAAAGTGATTGGAGGGCACCTAGCCCCCCCACGCCCATAAATCCCACAAACACATCCAATGAAAATTGTTAAATAGCTATTTTGTTCAGCGTAGTTGATTTCCAGGTAGAAAATATGTTTTTGAGGAGGACACTCCCCCACAACCCTCGGGGCAAGGGTTGTAAGCTATGCCCTGGGGTCATATAAGGTTTTTATAGAAGGTTTTGTCATAGAAACTTCAAAAAAGGCTCATTTGATTGGAAATTCAAAGGGCTAGTACCCTTTTTAATATTCGAAAGTGATTGGAGGGCAACTAAACCCTCTCTTACGCCCACCTTTTCCCCCAACACATCCGATCTAAATTTTGAGATAGCTATTTTGTTTAACGTAGTTGAAAGTTCTTTTGAGGATGACAACCCCCTCCCAGCCCTCAGGACAAGGATTGTATGTTATGCCCTGGGGGCATATAAAGTTTTTATTGAAAGTGTTGTCGTAGAAACTTCAAAAAGGGTTCATTCGATTAGAAACTGAAATGACTTGTGCCCTTTTTAAGTTATCAAAGTTCTGTCTATTCTTTTCGCCTACATTGGAAATTAAGGCCCTCATGCCGCAGTAATAAAGATGTAGTATCTCTGAGAAATAATGAATAAGGTTTTTGGCTCTTTATTATAAGTAATACTAGAGTGATGTCTGGCTTTATTTGCAGCATATAGTAGTTGTTCTTTTTTTTAAGTAGAGTAGTAACCAACTGTAATCCTGACCTTAAAAGTTTTTGTTTTTTTGTCACCAAGATTAACATCAGATTATTACAGTTATTTTCGAATCATTTTTTGATGATAGACATCTTTATATATCAACAACCGTTTTTGATAGGCTGCGCTTTCTGTACGGGAGACATCAGCAACCAAGGTTCAAATAAAATCCTTGTTAATTTCTGGAAGATCAGGTAGGACTTTTTCTGATGATCGAAGATACAGGGATAGTTATTGTAATATACAATTTTTGCTGTTTTTTAGCTTTAAATTGATCTAGAGGCTAAATTAGCGTACTTTTTTCCATTAAAATGTTTCCTTCAGAGGAGTCATAACTCCAATGTCTCACATCATAAAGTGGGGAATACACCATTTAGCCTACCCCTTGAAAAAGTTCTGACTTTTAATGAAATTAGAGAAAAATTGTTTTTTATAAAGGTTAAACTTCCATGAGTAAGCCTAGGTCTACAGTGCACATTTGATTAGGCTAACCCTCTAGGCCAATATTGAGCAGTCCACATGTCTGACATATGAATAAAGTAGACATGCTACTTGATGCTCTTTCTGAATATGAGCTGAACATAATAATTGCTTTTGGTGCTAATTCAGTTTTAACCAGTAAATATTTCACCATTCATATAGGCTAAGGCCTATTGACTTACAAATAAAGTGAACATACCACATGATGCCTTTTTTATGCTGTTTACAGGTATAATAATTGGTAAAGTTCTTCAAAATCATATTATTGAGTTAGGACTAAAGTGAATACATCATTCGATGCCTTTTTTTATGCTGATTACGAATATAATAAGCATTTCTATGGGAAATGAATATCAGCCCCCCCCCCTATATAGGCCAATTCAGGGTTAGGTTAGGTATGGCCTATATAGGGGGGCTGAAATTCATTTCTGATAGAAATGCTTATTATATTTGTAATCAGCAAAAAAAAAGGCATCAAATGTTGTATTCACTTTATTCCTAACTCAATAATATGATTTTGTAGAACTTTACCTAATAATAATTTGGTAAAATTCTGCTTTGGCTATCTTGGAAAGGGGTTAGGTTAGGAAAATAAAGCGCTAGGAAAAGTACTAAATTATGAAAGAGCATAAAAAAGTGTCAAATGATGTTTTCATTTTCATTGTAGCTAAATTATATGGCCTTCTGCAAATTTACCATGAACTATACCCCCATCACCCCCCCCCTCCCCGCACTGGGGAATTAAACTCAACTTTGCATGTGGAGATGTTCCCTAAGTGGGTAAATATCTACCAAATCATATTATTGAGTTAGGAATAAAGTGAATACACCATTCAATGCCTTTTTTCATGCTGATTACAAATATAATAAGCATTTCTATTGGAAATGAATTTCAGCCCCCCCCCCCCTATATATGCCAATTCAGGGGTAGGTTGGGTTAGGATAGGTATATATAGACGGGAGGGGACTGAAATTCATTTCTGATAGAGATGCTTATTATATTTGTAATCAGCATAAAAAAAAGGCATTGAATGGTGTATTCACTTTATTCCTAACTCAATAATATGATTTGGTAGAAATTTACCCCTAAGTGACTAAGGGGGTATCTAAGTGACTAAGGGGGTATCTAAAAATAATACTGCTGTGGTTAAGGTAGAAAATGTGGTTAGTAGTTGGTTTGGAATTAAATCAGGAGTTATATGGGATTGTGTTCTATTCCCATTTGTAAGGTTGTCTCTGATGGACTTTGTCTTAAGGTGAACAGGAAAGGCAATGGGAGAACATGTAATCAAATTGGGAAGTAAAATTTTCCTGGACTTGTATATGCTGATGATTTGAGCATCCTAGATGAAAATGTGAGCAAAATGAATGAACTTTTAGAGGTTTGCAAGTTCAGGGTGTTAGAATAGGTTTGAAAATTAATATTAAGAAGACTAAGTTGCTAAGGCTAGGAATAAGTGAAAATGAAATGGTTCACTTACCTTGGTGTTATTATTATTATTAAGACTACCAAGGAACTAACCAGAGAGGACTATGTGCATAACACTAGTATTACCACTACTACTCAGGTTAAGGTCATAGGGGTGAAACTTTCAGAGAATTTTGAGTGGGGTGCTATACCAAATCAAAATTCTATGTGCATGCAGTTTGTGAATAAGATATTTATCCTATCACAAGCCCCAAAAGGACTGAATTTGTATTTCAGAGTCATAAGAAACAATATAAGCAAAAAAAAAAAATCATAAAAAGCACAACAACTAAAAACCAGCAAACAATGCCACAACAACAATAGCAGAATGACAAACCATTCTTTAGTCAAAATAGAAAACTAAAAAAAGAATGAAAATAAAATATACATTAAAAAGGGTTTAAAAAGCACATATAAAAAGGGGGAGGGAACAAGACAAACAAAAAAACATAAAACTTGGGTATCACCAGTGCTAAATAATAATAAAAAAAAAATCTAGCTGTTTATTTTTCCACTAAGGAAGGGGACAAAGATTCTTTAATATCTGGAGGTAAAACAGACAAATGGGGGATCAGATTAAAGCAGGTTCAGATATAGTCTGTGGCAGACAGCATCCGGGTGGGGAGTCTCTTTTGGGGAAAACATTTTCTTGGCAAGGGTTTGTTATTGCATTTTATTTTCTTTTACAAAATGGAGGCACACCATGCCTCTCTTGTGCTCAAGTGTCTCCAACCTGGCCTTTTTTAAAAGGAGCACAAGATGTAGGTAGACAAAGGAAGTATAAATCCTTAAAGAATGGGAGGGAAGGATGCTAAACTTATTTGAGAGCTTAGCTCTCAAATAAGGAAGGAAATGGATGCATTAGCTCTATGGACAATATCTTTAACATGGATATCCCACATTAAATTAGAAGAAATTTTTAACCTCAAGTAATTTAAAGGATGACAGCTTTGAAGAAAAGGGATTAAGACAGTGATGAGGTTTTAAGAAAACATGTTGGCATTATCATAGATTTAGAGGAGTTTGCTCTCATGTCTAAGGCTGTTGTATTGTCTGCATATGGTTGCATATTAAGTTTCTGTAGCAGGTTTCAACAACCATTAGGTCATTTGCAAATTTCCACATCTCAAGAAATTCCTTAGCAGTGCTATTTATCATAACTGAAAACAGGAGGGGACCTAGGAGAGTACCTTGGTATACTCCATTGACGATGGGCAGGGGACTGGAATTATGATTCTGATTTTTGACTACCTTTGATATTTGATAAGAAGGAGGCAACCAATTTAACCTGGAAAGAATCAGTATGGAATTCAGTCACAAGTTTCTCAAGTAATTGTAGTTAAGTATCCTTGCTTTCAGCAAGGATGGAATTGTCTCAAAGGAATTTGACAGAGGGAGTACACTATATGTTAGATGAAATATCCAGGGAGGAATTTTATGTGAAGGAATGGGGATATATTTCATGGAAGGTGAGACAGCTTTACCAGTATTATATGAAAAACAATCAGAAATTAAATTAATAAAACAAAAATTTTTAACTGAAAGTAAAGAGCAACTTTACTTGGGGCATGTTATCTGTATGATGGAGGATAGACTTCCTAAAACTGTACTGGAATGGCAGCTGCAGGGATTGTGTAGAAGAGGATGGCTGAAAAATACACTTCATTACACCTACCAGCAGGACCTCAAACACATCAATAGGACAGTCCAGCCCCATTGGGAAGATATATGGGCAGCAGCACATATTAGGGAGGATTGGCAGGTCTTCCTGGATGCCCTGCCTGCCTCTGGTGGCACAGGAGGAATTAAGGTCTAAGGTAAAGAGCAACATTAAAACTCAAACTAAACAGAAGTTATTCTGTATATGAAGGGTTTCCCCCTCTTCAATGCAGCTATAGCATAAAGAGCAAGGTATTGGAAAGAGGGCAACCCTTCATATACAGAAAAATTTTTGCTCCTGATAATTCCACTATTTATGCTAATTAAATAAAAAAAAAGGTTTTTTTTAAACAGAAAGTAAGGAGCAACATTAAAACATAAAATGAACAGAAATTATTCTGTATATGAAGGGGGTTGCCTCCTCCTGAAAACTTTGCTCTTTACACTAAAGTTTTTTATTACTTTTAAATAAGTGTCTTATTGTTCTAACTAAGTGGCCCTTGTGTTTCAGCAGTCATTATTAAAGAATTGGGACAAAATTCAAACTTTAGCATAAAGAGCAAGGCATTGACTTGGGGGAAAGTAAGGAGCAACATTAAAGATTAAAACAAACAGAAATTGTTCTATATGTGAAAGGGGCTGTCTGCTCCTCAACACCTTGCTCTTTATGCTAAAGTTTCTATTGTTTTAAAAAGTAGAGTTGCAACAAAGAGTCAAACTTTAGCATAAAGAGCAAGGCATTGAGGAGGGGACAGCCCCTTTCATATATGGAATAATTTCTTTTTGTTTTTAAGTTTTAATGTTGCTCCTTACTTTCAGTTTAAAAAAATTATTTTTTTTGTTTAATAAAATCAAGCAGCCACAGATAAGTAAGACAAATAAAAGAAAGAATTCTTGAATAATCTTCCTGTATTTTAAAATACAGGTAGAATATAAGCTTTTGACTATTATATGATATATGTATTACTATTATAAGCTTATGTATAAGGTTTATTTTTATATTTTTATTCAATTTTTTGTTTGCGTTTTGGGGGGCTAGGGGTTGAGTTATCATAGCAGTATAATAAAAGCAGTGCCCCCTGAGGAAGTTATAGCATAGTAAATGACACAGCATTTGCACTATATTTTCATTAATGGATAATTCTTCTGGGCTTGATTTGCTGTGGTGGATGTTTTCAGGCTGGAAAACCTTCCTAGCTAATTTATCTACTATGGGTCATTCCCCTGTAGTTGCATCATGTTTGTCAGAATGAATATGTTATGAGTTACAGATAATAGGCTTGAGATTGTCTATGGAGGATTTCAACTCTTGTTGATGGAAGAGCATCACCAAGTACTGAAAACCGTTTTGTGGCAAAGATAGACCCAGGATTGCACAAAGCCTCCATTCAAGCTGGATGTCTTAGGGACTACATGCTATCTGTTTCTAATTTGACTTAAATGCTTCTGTGTAGACTTTAGAAGGTATGTTGGTTCCTATCCTGCACTGGTTCTGATACCATTGCATTCCATGAGGCCAAAATAATTTCAATGATTTAAAGAATATGAAAACTGCAACTTGGAATGTTACAACATTAAAAATAATTATCATAGCAACATTTTGATTGGCGAATTAAGATCCTTTGAACTGGACTTATTAGGAGTATCAGAACCTTATATCCCAGGGAGTAGGAAACATGAAATTAGGTGGTGTAGATTTTATTTACTCAGGCAGGAACAATGGCATACATAGACAGGGAGTAGGGCTCATGAATAAAGAAGCTGCTAAGCCCTTTTTAGGTTGGTAAGGTATTGATAATAGAATGCTAATTGTTCATTTTATTTACAACTGAAAAGTGCAGGGTACACTTCATAGTAGTGTGTGCCCCTGTGGCACCAACTGATGGAGATAGTAGTGACTCAGATGAATTTCACTTACAGTTACAGGAGCAAATAGACAGGGTCCCAGGTAGAAATATGATTTTTTTTTTATTAGATTTTAATGCCCAGGTTGGTATAAATAGTGATAGATGGTATCCTAACCTTGGTAAATTTGATGTTGGGAAAGAAAACAGTTATGGCTACGCACTGCTGCAAGTTAGTAGATATAACAATCTAGTTATAACCAATACAGTATATGGTCATAAAATGACCTATTATTTAACATGGTATTCATATGTTGTTAAGATGCTAATTTTATTGATTATTTTATTGTAAATGAAAGACTAACAGGATCAATACAAGATACTAGGGTATATACAAGTGCTGTTGCTAATAATAAAAGTAAAGGATGCCATCTAGTAGTCTGTAGGGTCAATTTAAAGCTGAAATTTTAGAAGGGTAACTACTTTCTGGGAAGATATGATGTTGGTAGACTCCAGTATGAGAATTTGTGAGAAACTTTTCAGAGAAAGTTGAATACTAAATTGGAGGGTATAATATTGGACAATGTTGAATATGAATGTAAAAATTTTAGAAGAATAATTTGTGAAGTTGTTAATAGTGTCTTAGGGAAGAAAGTTAGAAAAGTTGATAGGTTTTTTTGGGAAAATGCTTTATGTTTAATAGAGAGGAGGGGTCTGTACAAAAATTATCTAAGCAAGAGATCATATAAAAATAAGAGGATTTTAAAGAAAGTGGAGAATACATTAAAATGTGAACTAAAGAGGTACAAAGTGGAGGCCATGGATAAAACAGCCAAGAACCTTGAAGATGTAGCTAGATGGCATAGTAATAAAATATTGTACTGGTATATTAATAAATTGAGAGGGAGCAGTCAGTCTGGATTTGTCCCAAACAAAGATAGGAACAGGGCTGCAATTAGTGTTCAGAAAAGGTCTAAAGAGAGGTAGGCAGAGCTTTTTGAGAATTTGTTAAATCAGCGTAGAGTTACAGGAAAATGTACAGATGAAAATTAAAAAGTTTGTGACACCTTGAATGTGAAGGAAGATTTTATTTTGTGAGGAGAATTTGGTGACAGTACTAAAATTATTAATAAATAATAAAGCTCCAGGTGCAGATAGCATGGCAAATGAGTTTCTTAAATACTGGGATTATGAGGTTTGAAATAGACTTTCTGAAGTTACTGAGGATTGTGATATTTGAAAGTGGGTAAACACCTAGGGGCGTTTTAGGAAAACGCTAATTAAACCCTGTGTGAGAAAGGGGATAAAAGTGAGTATGGTAATTATAGAAGCATTAGCCCAATTTGTGTAGGTAGCAAATTACTTATTATGATGATACTTTTTAGACTTAGAGATCATGTAGACAAAGTTTTAAGAGAAGAACAGTGTGATTTTAGGAAAGGTAGGGGATGTGTTTACCAACATTTCACTTGTTGGTTAATAATTGAGAAGTGCCTGAGTCATCAAATACCTTTAGTCCTTAGTTTTGTAGATTATTAAATAAAAAAACAAGTGTTTTCAACTGAAAGTAAGGAGCAACATTAAAAATTAAAACAAACACAAATTATTATGTATGTGAGGGGGGTTGCCCCCTATTCAATACCTTGCTCTTTACGCTGAAGTTCAAATTTTGTTCACATCACAAATCCCTGAATCACCAAGGCCGTTTAATTAGAATAGATAGCTCTTTTGAAAGTACAAAAAAAAACTTTAGTGTAAAGAGCGAGGTATTGACTAGGGGGCCAACCCCCTCATATACTTAGTAAGTTTTGTTTGTTTTAAGTTTTAATGTTGCTCCTTACTTTAATCTGAGAGAACTTGTTTTTTTTTATTTAATTTCTGATCGTTTTTTAAATAATGCTGGGAAATCCAGCGCCCCCTTCATAGAATTGTCCCTTTCTCTGAGGAAACATCCTTGATGGAAAGATCCTCCCACGTAACCTCCGACCCCCGCCCACCACCAGAAAAATCCCTCCTGAAAACGTATATGTACTTTCCCAATAACCAATACTATATCATAGCCAGCGCGCCAGCGCTGCCTAAGTAAAGAACAATGTGGGCACAATGGTTTTTTTTCTCCATACCTGGGCACTTTGTATTAAAGGAGTTGTCGTAGAAACTTCGAAAAGGGCTCATTCGATTGGAAATTGGAGTGGCTAGTGTGCCCTTTTTAATGGTCAAAAGTGATTGGAGGGCAACTAGCCTCCCCCCTCCACAACCATCATTCCCCCAAACACATCCAATCAAAATTTTGAGATAGGTATTTTGTTCAGCATAGTTAATTTCCAGATAGAAAATATTTTTTTGAGGAGGACACTCCCCCACAACCCTTAGGGCAAGTGTTTTAAGTTATGCCCTGGGGGCATATAAGGTTCTTATAGAAGGCGTTGTCGTCGATACTTCAAAACAGGCTCATTTGATTGAAAATTCAAAGGGATAGTACCCTTTTTAATAGTCGAAAGTGATTGGAGGGCAACTAGCCCCCCCCACGCCCATCATTCCCTCAAACACATCCAATCAAAATTTTGAGATAGCCGATTTGTTCAGCATAGTTGATTTCCAGGTAGAAAATATGTTTTTGAGGAGGACACTCCCCATAACCCTCAGGGCAAGGGTTTTAAGTTATGCCCTGGGGGCATATAAGGTTTTTATAGGAGTTGTCATAGAAACTTCAAAACAGGCTCATTTGATTGGAAATTCAAAGGGCTAGTATCCTTTTTAGTAGTCGAAAATGATTGGAGGGCAACTAGCCCCCCATGCCCGTCATTCCCCCAAACTCATCCAATCAAATTTTTGAGATAACCATTTTGTTCAGCGTAGTTGATTTCCTCATAGAAAATATGTTTTTGAGGAGGACACTCCCCCACAATCCTCAGGGCAAGGGTTTTAAGTTATCCCCTGGGGGCATATAAGGTTTTTATAGAAGGCGAAGGGCTAGTGCCCTTTTTAATAGTCGAAAGTGATTGGAGGGCATCTAGCCCCCCCCCCACGCCCATCATTCCCCCAAACACATCCAATATAAATTTTGAGATAGCCATTTTATTCAGCGTAGGCTAGTTGATTTCCAGATAGAAAATATGTTTTGAGGAGGACGCTCCCCCACAACCCTCAGGGCAAGGGTTTTAAGGTATGCCCTGGGGGCATATAAGGTTTTTATAGAGGGCAATGTTATCAAAACAGGCTCATTCGATTGGAAATTCAAAGGGCTAGTGCCCTTTTTAATAGTTGAAAGTTATTGGAGGGCAACCAGGCCCCCCAAATGCCCATCATTCTCCCAAACACATCCAATCAAAATTTTGAGATAGCCATTTTGTTCAGCGTAGTTAATATCCAGATAGAAATATGTTTTTGAGGAGGACACTCCGACAGCCCTCAAGGCATGGGTTTTAAGTTATGCCCTGGGGGCATATAAGTTTTTTATAGAAGGCGTTGTCATTGAAACTTCAAAACAGGCTCATTCGATTGCAAATTCAAAGGACTAGTGCCCTTTTTAATAGCTGAAAGTGATTGGAGGGGAACTAGCCCCCCACCCCCCCCGCCCCTCATTCTCCCAAACACCTCCAATCAAAATTTTGAGATAGCCATTTTGTTCAGCGTAGGCTAGTTGATTTCCAGATAGAAAATATATTTTTGAGGAGGAAACTCCCCCCCCATGAATTTTGCCTATTGTTTACATCACAGTTTATAGAATTAGCAGTATGATCATTCCCTATCTCACCCATTATAAAAACCCGGACCCATATATATATATATATATATATATATATATATATATATATATATATATATATATATATATATATATATATATATATATATATATATATATATATATATATATATATATATATATATATATAGGGGGGCACCCCTCGCCCCCCTCCTATCACGGCATCACGACGCGAAAAAAAAAATGATAAACCATCCAATGGCGGATCCAGAGGGGGGGGCGAGGGTTGCCCCCCTATAGTAGTCTAAAGTAGCGTAGTTTACCTAATTAACGCAAGTTTGCATTAAACTTGCTCCTAACGTAAGTTTATCGAATCAACCTATTTTGCCCCCCCCCCCCTAAAAAATTCTTGATCCGCCCCTGAAACCATCACACCTATTCCATGAGTTATTAGAAGAAGAAAAATTCCTTATTTTTACAAATTTCATCAACCCCCCCCCCCCTTTTTTTATAAAAGCCTACATAGGCCAATCAGTTGAGTCTACTGTTTGTAAATAATAGATTAAGTCATAATTTGTATATAAATTAAGTCATACCTGTGAGATGGGACACTTGCAAACCACTTGGCTGGCTCACCAAGTTTTTTTCTGCTTTCACAATTATGAATGATACAATTTCGAACCATTTCTCATTGATTGACGCATACAGACTAACCCGCTAATCCATGAATAAGTGGGAGGAGGTTTTTGTTCGCACCGAGAATGAAGACCAGAAATGATCTGCGATAAACTTACTGGATAATTCTATAAACTGTGGTTTACATATTGATTAATTAAAAAAAACTTTTTCCACAAAATAAGTTTTGGAAAGAAAAGTAAAGAACTCCATTAAACAAAAAATGAGCAAAAATAAAATCAAATAATCTACCAAGCATGAAACTACCACAAATCAGCATCGATAAATAAATGAAACCCAAAACGAAAAGAAATTGCCATAAATAACCGAGTCAAACTCAAAACGAGCAGAAATTAACATAAGTTGGGCGCAAAAACCCTATGCCTTCCCAAGGCCAGAACAAAATTTGCACTTTACTGAAATAATACAAATGAATGTGCATTGTCAGTTTAATATACATATACTGATATTTAGTAATCAAAATGTCAATACTATTTGATTTATTAAATTTATACAAGTAAAAATATTTATATTTTTCGAAAATAAGGCAAAATTTTCCTGGCTCGTAACTTTTGATGGGTGAGACTAAATTTGATGAAACTTATATATTTGAAATCAGCATAAAATCCGATTCTTTTGATATATTTACCACAAACTGTTTGATTCAGCTGATATAAGAACCTTAGCAAAGGTCTTATCCTTGTGTGGTATAGCAGACAAACATGTTATGGCAATTAGTGCTATGTAAAAGAATAACATTGCTATGGTTAAGGTAGAAAATGTGGTTAGTTGCTGGTTTGGTATTAAATCAAGAGTTACGTGGTATTGTGTTCTGTTCCCATTTGTAAGGTTCTCTTTGATGGGTTTTGTCTTAAGATGCACAGTAAGGGCAATGGGAGAACATGGAATCAAATTAGGAAGTAAAGTTTTCCTGGACTTGATTATGCTGATGATTTGAGCATCCTAGATGAAAATGTGAGCAAAATGAATGAACTTTTAGAGGTTTGCAAGTTCAGGGTGTTAGAATAGGTTTGAAAATTAATATTAAGAAGACTAAGTTGCTAAGGCTAGGAATAAGTGAAAATGAAATGGTTCACTTACCTTGGTGTTATTATTATTATTAAGACTACCAAGGAGCTAACCAGAAAGGACTATGTGCATAACCCTAGTATTACCACTACTACTCAGGTTAAGGTCATAGGGGTGAAACTTTCAGAGAATTTTGAGTGGGATGTTATACTAAATCAAAATTCTATGTGCATGCGGCTTGTGATATAAGATATTTATCCTATCACAAGCCCCAAAGGGCTGAATTCGCATTTCAGAGTCATAAGAAACAATATAAGCAAAAAAAGCACAACAACAAAAAATTGGCAACAATGCCACAACAACAATATCAGAATAACAAACCATTCTTTAGTCAAAAATAGAAAACTATAAAAAAGAATGAAAATAAAATACACATTAAAAAGGGTTTATAAAGCACATATAAAAAGGGGGAGGGAACAAGACAAACAAACGAACATAAAACTTGGGTATCACCAGTACTAAATAAAAAAAAATCTAGCAGTTTGTTTTTCTAGTAAAGAAGAGGACGAAGATTTTTTAATATCTGCAGATAAAACAACAAATGGGGGACAAGATAGGAGCAGGTTCAGAAACAGTCTGTGGCAGACAGCGTCTGGGTGGAGAAGGCCTTTTGGGGAAGATATTTTCTTGGCAAGGGTTTGTCATTGGTTTTTTTTTTTTTTTTTTTTTTTTTTTTTTTTTTTTTTTTTACAAAACAGAGACACAACATACCTCTCCTGTGCCCAAGTGTTTCCAACCTAGCCTTTTTTAGAAGGAGCAAGTATAGAACCTTAGCTTCTTTCAAAATTAATCTCAGGGCTCTTTTTTGGATTCAATTATTGAAGAATGGGAGGGGGGATGCTAAACTTATTTAAGAGCTTAAGGAGGGAAATGGATGCATTAGCTCTATGGATTATATCTTTAACATGGATATCCCACATTAAATTAGAAGAAATTGTAACCCTAAGTAATTTAAAGGATGACAGGTTTTTAAGAAAAGGGATTAAGACAGTGATTAGTTTTAAGAAAACATGTTGTTATTATCATAGATTTAGAGAAGTTTGCTCTCATGTCTAAGTCTGTTGCGTTGTCAGCATGTGGTTTCGTATTAGGTTTCTGTAGGAGGTTTCAACAACCATTAGGTCATTCGCAAATTTCCATCTGTCAGGAAATTCCTTAGCAATACTATTTATCATAACTGAAAACAGGAGGGGACCTAGGAGAGTACCTTGGTGTACTCCATTGTGGATGGGCAGGGGTCTGGAATTATGACTCTGATTTTTTACTACCTTTGATCTACTTGTTAAGAAGGGGGCATTCAATGTAACCTGTAAAGAATCAATATGAAATTCAGTGACAAGTTTCTCAACTAATATATTGTAGTTAACAAGGTCAAATTTTAAGGGAAATTAAATTTAGCCAGCAATTAGGTTTTTGAGAATTTTCATTTAGTCATCAGACTGATAACTTTTTTGTTTTATTGAATTTCAAAATTTGCTTTAAATTGTATTAATTCAGTGCCTAGAACTTTATTAAGTTCATTGACCTTAAGTAATTAGAAAAGTTTCCCAATATTCTGTTAGGGATTAAAATATTAAGTGACCTTATTGTTATGGACTAATGCTTTGTTTGGATGTAATGATATGGTAACACCAACCGGTTGCGCCAACAAGATTTTAATTTCTGATATCCCTTCATTTGGACTAAGCTTGGATAAATGCTGTGGGGTGAGAGCCCCCTCGAATTGCAGAAAAAAAAATGTTTTTTATTTGTAAATGAAAGATTACATTCATATTCTTACTGGCACATAATATCAGGAGGGGGAGGGCATCATGAGTGCAGTCAGGAATTTCCAATGGGGAGAGATAAGTTTTTCCTGGAAATATGTCTTTATTGACGTTTAAATGGTAATATTGGATATTCTGATTATTCTTAAATGTTGAACAGTTTGTGGCTATGAACTGTAGGCTAGGTATGGAGCAACTTGTACTAATATTAATCAAAACTCTTCACAAAGGAGTTTTGGTGACAATATATACATTAAAAGAATAAGTGTTTTATGATGATTCCAATTAATAAAATTCATAATGTTTAAGGTACCTACAAAAAGTTAAGAGCCTGAGAAAATTTGCCCTGTTCTCGAAATAGAGGGAAAACACCATTCCCCCACTGGAGCAGATGATTTTGATTTTAGGTCACACAATTAAATTTGGCACATCAGATAGCATATCAGAATTTAATTTTTTTTTCTGAGAAGGATGATCATGTTTGTTATTTTTTTTTTAGTTCGTAATTTAGAAAATAATTTATTGGCGATTTTTCACCGAATTTGTTGCTAATTCAGTGACAGCCTGTGCAGAAGAGAGCGGGAACAAACACAAATACCAGCTGGATATTGTTCCTTAAACTACTGGGGAAAGGCGTTTTGGGTACTGGCACTTCCCACAGGTTTTGTTAAATGTGTTCGTTTTTTTTAGAAGATTTTAGTAGTTGATTATTATTCATCAGTATGTCATTACAAATTGTACACAGTACTCATTCACTCTCATTATTGGCCCCCAGACTCTCCTACCATGCTGAAGTTTCACTTCTCATTAATATTTTATCCTTATCTGGTCCTTTGACATATTCTTTTGTGTATCCTTTACTCTAATGGCTCTACATCTAAACTCTATATTGAATTTCCTCCAGTCAAATAGAATGCTGGATTTAGCTTTGCTGTCAAAAATTATGCTCTATTTTTTCGAGCTAGCTGCATTACGTGAAGAAAAATGGTACTTCTTGAACAAGTCTTTCGTGCATGAGTATCTCAAGTTACAAACAGCCAAAAAGACTCAGCAATTTCAGAAATATTGGAACTTCTAGCCGAATGTGACAGGAAAACATTCAGCTTCCAACCTTTGTAATCTCCCACCCTTGGAGTGTCCCACAAACTCCTGAAACAAATTTCTCTATTTTACTAGGAGAAATTCGTGACCTCAAAAGCTCAATGTTGGTGATAAAGTAATATACCACGGGTGTCAACCTGGCCTCTTCTTCATCAACAGCCACTGCTATACCAACAATGAGAGAGACTCCAACTTGCTCTGTAATCATAGAAGATGCTCCTTGCATGGACCCTTTGTCCAAACACCAGACATTTACTCAACTGCAATCCAGAGATGGGATCAAAGGGGTCAAGCAATTAAGAAACAACAAGCTACAAATCAAATTTAGTGATATTGTTAAAGCTAAAGTTTTTTGCAAGGAGGTCCCTACTGCTCTCTCTCTGCAAAATTCCTGAGTGGTAGCCCAAATAATATCAAATGCAAACTTAGAGAAGACAAACAAATTTGACATTGTACAAGGTCTTTGCATGTACATCAGATCAAGTTTACTGGCAGAAAACAACCCAAACCTCATGGAGAATGCCGTACGCCTTGGCCAAACCAAAACTGTCAAATTGACTTTTAAGAATAGGCAGTTATTGAACTTAGCAATTTCTAGCTTAATTAAATAGGGATATGATTTTTTCTGGGTGGTCAAGTACAAGCAGGCCCCACGAAGGTGCTGTTTTCAGGACAGGATTGCATTATCGCCATATCACTTCAGCAGGTCAAAACCGCTGTAAGAAAGCTCTGTCTAAAGCTAAGAATGGGATTAACGCTGACGGCCTTTCAATGATGCACTTTATAACTTCAATCAATCAACTGTAGACAATCAAGGCGTGTGTCCAGAAAATCTGATCATTTGCCCCTCATCTTTCTGGGTTGGGTTGACAATATATCCCAATCTTTGAAAACTTACCAGATAACTTCCATAGCTTCTGTTCTCATCTTCAACTTCTTTTCCAGATGTGCATCACCAGGATCGTTGTTCCCAATAGTTTCCTAAAAGGAATGATAACATCAATTGCAAAGAAAGGCAAAGACCCAATGATTATAAATCTTACAGACCTATTAGCGTATCCTGCATTGTGAGTAAAACGTTTGAATATTTTACTTTTCTCGAGCTAGACATCGGAATTTTCGGAGATAACCAGCTTGGATTCTGGGCTGGTTGCCCAGAGGCACATAGATTATTAGCAAATGTGCTAATGGATTTGGAGAGTAAAAGGTCACGTCTTTATGTGTGCACAGTTTATTTATCGAAAGCGTTCGATGGCATTAATCACATGCAATCTTTGGACGCCCTATTGCACAGCAGCGTAAGTGTGAGTATCATCAAAACTATAAAATTTTGGTACGCAAGTTCGACAGTGTCTGCCAAATAGAGAGGCACAGTTTCAGAACCAACTAAAGTCAAAAGAGGGGTGAGGCAAGGCAATGTTCTTAGTCCTGTCATTTTCAAACATGCAATCTCTTGGATTGTGAACCACATCTCTTCATCTATTCTACCTCACAGTACTGACTTATCTTATAGAGCTTATGCTGATGATGTTCTTCTTCTCAGCAGATCGAAGGCAGACTTGCAAGGAAACCTGAAAAGACTGCAAAGCAAATATCAGTCATTCAAACTTTTTATTAACATTCAGAAGGGCGAGTTTCCAACTTTCAATACAGCTAAGAGTGATAGTGTTTTCCTTGTAAATCATTCAGTCCTTGCTATGTCAGAATTGAAATACCTCGGGTTAATGATTTCTGAAACGCTCCATAAAACCAGGAAAACCATTGTGAAGCACACAACCGCCACCATTAAACGTGCTTACGGGACTGCTGTTCTAAATCAGGGGCGATACTCCAAGAAATCACTTGCTTCAATTTATCGTTCAGACTACCAACCTCACGTTATTTGCCTCGCCGGTGCGTCTAATCTACTTGCCGAGAGTGACATAAATAAAATAAATAAGTGCTATTTTAATATGCAGAGTTTATTGTTTATTCCTAACCGGCACCAAAATTCCCATCTCGAAAAGTTTGGAACTACGAATCCAGTCAAAGAGTGGCTGACAATCCGTAAGAAGTCTGGGAAACAAGCAACGACGTTTTTCTCCAATATTAACTTAAGTGTTTCTTTTTATTGGTGTATTTAGTTTTCTCCTTTTTATTTTTCCTTGCTCCACTATAATCTTTTTGTAGATGGCTGGTAAATAAATTGTTATTGCTATTATAGTTTCGAGAATATAGGAGTGAGAGAATTAGGACAAACACCTTCAAAACCAGGTTTTCTGTCTTTCTTTTTAAGGAGGTTACGAAGCCCTGTTTCCATTTTTGCGGAAATTTGCTAGACTCAGTAATCTCATTGAAAAGAACAGACAAGGGCTTTGAAAGGAAGTCGCTGAAAGCACTAATAAGACCAAATGGGATATCTAAAGGGCAAACGCTTGTTTTATTTGTTTCTCATTTCTTCTTTTGATCTCGGATGGAGACATATAGGGGAAAGAAGGTGAGAGATCATCTGTTGGTAATTGATAAGACAATACCAGAAGGCTCTTGACAATGGAATAAGACGTTTCAGCAATATTCCAGGAACAGCTTAGAGTGTTAAGCTGAAAATCTCAGAGTATGATGAGGGGAATGTTGAACTAGCCAAAAGGAACTATATGCATACTACTCTTGCCAATGTTACTACTACTGCTGATCTTACTAATACTATGATTACAACTCAGGGACTGATACAGAATTAATTTTTTAGGCATACAGATACAGAACATTGGTAAGTGTTTTCATGTAATTTAAGTAAATGAAAAGGCACTAGGTACATGCAGGTTGACAAGTAGGTGTATCAGTATTATCTTAGGAAAGGTGAGGATATTCAGTGAGGGTACTTCTACTACTAGTACTGCTGCGACTATTTATGGCTGCTACTGCGACTACATGCTACTGCTTGCAATGGCGACTTTGACTAATTGTGACTGCAAATACTCGCAACTGCAGCGTAATGTGACTCTGACTACTTGCGACTGCAACTCTGACTACTTGAGACTTTGACTATTGGAACTGCAATTATGACTACATGTGATCCAAGGGGTTAACCCCTTCCAAGATGCTGGTAGTCATTACTGGCTTTGATTCATTCCACAGAAGTTGTCACCACTACCCCAATCCAAAGACTATATAAACTGTGTACAAGTTAGAAGCATTTTCTTCCAATCTAAAGGTCTACATTGCAAGATTTTCGATCATTTTCCTGTGGTGACATGGTGAAATGGTAGTCCAAGTTTGCTAATGATTTAACAGATTATATCAGAAAAACCCCATTGGGAATATTTCTTTTATGTTTCTCTGCCCTGAAGAAGATTAAGGCTTCTATATTTAGGCATATTTTACAGGTTCTATCTTATTTGACATGGGTAAGCACAGCTAAAAAAAATTTGGAGGCATGGGAGGGGGAATAGATGAATTTTATCCCACTTCGACTCAATTTTATTGTTATTTTACTTTGAGTGAGAGGCTTTCTAAAGAAAATTTTTAAGAAAAAACTGCCAAGCTCTAAAAAGACTGCTAGCTTAGAGTATTTGATATATTTGTGGTAAGGGAGGGGACAGTCTCTTTTTGAATAGCTTCACATGCATCCCGTCCTTACCCATAAGAGAAATTTGAAAAGTTTCTCTCAACATGATATATTTTTTTTTCTGTACATTAAGGCTCTGACCCCCAAAATAATTCTCTTGATACCTTTATGCTAAAATGGTTGTTGAATAGCACATAAAGCAAAATTTTTTTACAGGATATATATCTGCGATGTCTCAGAAGAGACCAGTTGAAGACCAATCCAGTGCAGAGGAATCGCCTCCTGCAAAAAAGGTTCAATTTGAACCTGTCCAGATTGGCCAAGTATCTTCATTAGAAGAAATGGATATGAAAACGTTACAATTTCAAAACAAAAAGTTAAGCCAAGTAAGTTGCTTACTTGCAAATGCAGTCTCATTTATGTTGTTTTGCTATTTCCTGATATTTGTTGTTATAGCATTTCTATCTGTTATGTTAGTGATTGGTTGAAGCCAACTTTCCCCCCAATTTTGATTCTAATCCTGAATCTGCAATGTCTCAGAAGAGACCAGTTGATAACCAATCCAGTGCAGAGGAATCGCCTCCTGCAAAAAAGGTTCAATTTGAACCTGTCCAGATTGGCCAAGTATCTTCATTAGAAGAAATGGATATGAAAACGTTACAATTTCAAAACAAAAAGTTAAGCCAAGTAAGTTGCTTACCAACAAATGCAGTCTCATTAATGTTGTTTTGCTATTTCCTGATATTTGTTGTTATAACATTTCTATTTGTTATGTTAGTGATTTGTTGATACCAACTCCCCCCCCCCCCTCAATTTTGATTCTAATCCTGAATCCATCTCTGTCTTTGTTCTGATAAGATTTCTGCAGAGACTTTCGGTGGTTGCATTACCTAAAAAAGTTGGGTACAAACATGTTTCTTATGCAATAGATGAATATTAATTCTTTGCTGATTCTGAACTTCAGACTTCGAAATTAATCATGAAAATTTATCATAATATTCGAAAATAACTACTTAGGAACACTCAAAAATTAGTAATACTCAAAGGTTATTTGTTTGTCAGGAAGTTAAAATTCATCTTCATAAGTGGTTTAGCTAGGAAAAACAAAAAAAAGGGCTTTAAATAATATTATAGACTATATTTTTAATATTTATTTTATTTATTTATTATTTGTTTCATAAAACTAAACACAAAATAAACACTTCTATCATAGATACTTAATTGATCTAAATTATAATATGCATAAATGAAAAACGTCAGTGAGTTGGGGAAAACGAGCTAAAAAGACCAAGATGGATAAAGCCCTAATCGTTTGCGCTCTTCGTTTTCAAGTATATTCATAGATACTCACGAAAAAAAATCATTATTTTCGTCTTTTTAGTCTTCACTCAGACTAAAAATTATTTAGCCTTCTCTAAGACAGGAAATTGCCCTATCTAAGGATTTAAACTTCCGTTACCACAGCCACAGGCGAGTGGTATCTAGTCCTGTATAATAGTGTTTGTTTTGCACTTTTGCTCTACCCAATTACTCATTTGTGTTGTTTTGTTTTAACCAGTATACAAAAAGAGGAAATTTTAATGTTCTGTCATTGCACTGTCATCAGAATTGCATTTAATGGTAAAATTCGAAAGTAGTTTGACGTTCGAAAATGGCCACATCCAGACCCAAAACCTATTGGTTTTTTTTTATAATTATAATGTATTTCCTGTAACCAACAACTTATTGTTTAAGTAAGGCCCATAATTCAGAAGAATGCTCATAAGGCTCATATTTTGCTTGTTTACAATTTAAAAGCACACGTGGTTGTTTCCATTTCTGTGTAAAACAAAAGGAAAGCAAAAGTGCAGGATTTTTGGCTAAAAAGTGGACAAAGTATGGCATTTCAAGTTTGATGTGCCTTTTTTTTCTTTTTTTTTTTTTACTAATTTAATAAAAGTTACAGCCTGTAGTTGCGTCCAAGTTGGTCCCTATATGTTGTTATACAATTCCATTTTTTTGTTCTTCCATACTATAGTTTAGAATGCAGTTTCCTTGCTTTTGTCTTCGCTACTCGTTAACTATTATTTAGTTAATCTGGGATGTATAAAGGGCACTGGGACAATGTTGAGAAATGTGTATTTTCTTTTCAGTATTTCTAAGTTTTTAATATTTGCTAAAAAAAAAAAACATTCTAGAGATTAGAGCTGCGATTAAAGACCGAAGTTGAACTGAAACAAAGAATTGAACAGCTAGAGAAACGTCAAATTCAAGATGATACAGTATTAAATTTAGTTAATAGATATTGGAATATGTTCAACGAAGATGTACGCATCATTTTACAAAGATTTGATGCAGAAGTAGTCGAAGAAACGGACGCTAGTGGTAAGCATTTTTATTCATATTTTTCTCTGTCTTATTAGTTTTCCCACTTTTATCTAGCCTTGAAAGCGATTTTCTATCAGATGACGGTACATTTTCGAAGTGGAAACTACCAAGCAATGTTACTATGTGAATTATAGCTGGTATTTCCAATTGAAAGGGAAATTCTCTGAAGTTATCCTAGAAACTTTCTAGAGGAAAATAAACACTCATCTGAAAATTTCTCTAGAAAAACAGAACAATAGTACATTTACGAATAGTACATTTTACTGCTCCATAAATAAGAAACTATTAAAAAAAACACGATTTTATTGGCTGGGAAAAACGAACTGTCCAACTCTGATCCCAAACAGAAGCAAACCAACTGTTCAACAGTGCTAGGTTAATACCCCCCCCCCCTCCCAAGGAAAATTTCCTAGGAAAAATATCTTCTTCTCGGAAAATCCCTCAATCCAGGTAATTCCTCTCCGTGGAAAATTCCCCACATGTGAAATTGAGCCGCCTCTGAGCGAATTCGACAAATAGAAATAATGAAGAAAAAACGGGATTTTGGAATATTCTATCATTATTCTAAAATATAGGCAGAATATGTGGGGTAGAATGTAAGTATTTTGTTTTAATATCTTAATCTATTTTAATTCTTTTTTCGTGTTTTTGGGGGCTGAGTGATCATAGCAGGGTAAGATAAGTCTAAAATTGGGGCTATAGAGGTGATATCAACCCTGAACGCAAACATATTAGACATTTCGAAGTTTTTGAACAAAACAAGTATCTCATTTGATTCGATATCATAAGGGTTAGAGGAGGGCCGGATAGCAGAAAAGGAACCGGGAGGGAGGCTGATTGCCCTCCAATAGTTTACGACCTTTAAAAAGGACACACAAACTTTTTAATTTTGAATCGATTGATCCCCCTATCAAGTTTATAAAATAACCCTTTCCATTTGAAGTGGGTGGAAATTGTTTTTTGACAGTTTTCTGGCCCTTTTTTGGGCTGCATTATGAGGTAAGGCAACATTTTTTTTTCTATGGGGTCCTTTAGCCCAAAGCCTTATATAAGTTTTAGGCCAATCAGAAAAATTAAGCGCTTTTTGGAGCCCCTTTTGTGAGAGGAGGGACCAATTTCAAAGGGACGAATCGTTTGAATAAGTTTTTTTTATTAGTTTCCCTGGCCCAAGGACTTACGATTGGAAGTCTCAGATGGATCAGGAAAAAAGTTTTTGTGGCTCATTTCCAGGCTTCTAACTTCTTTCCCTTCCCACAGCCAAATGTTGATGATCGGTTTTACCAAAAAAAAGTCATTAAAGGTTCATGCCACTGGCCTCCCAAGATCAAATATACCCCACCCCCTCCTTTTCCCACTATAGAATATATCTGTAAAGAATTGACACTTTGTATTCCAGGGGCTCTGGGTGCTATGTCTTTCTTGTATGCTACTTAATTGATATTTTTAAATCTGAACAAAATGGAAACCTCAAAGTGTTGATCAGATGTTCTAAGGGATTACAAAAGGGCCAGATATGAAAAATGGTTGTGGGAAAGGGACTGGTTGTTCTCCAATCACTTTTGACTCAAAAAGCATCAGAGCTCTCATTTTCCGATACAACGAGCACCCTCCGAAGTTTCTACAACAACGGGGGGGGGAGAGGGTACAGCCTCTCATGTGAAATAAATTCTGCTTGTTTTAAGGTTTAATGTTACTCTTTACTTTCATCATAAAGGCCCAGAAATCAAGAGGCATTAAATACCATTTTTACCCCCCCTCCATAGAACTAATTCAATATATTTATTAAGGCCCGAGAAGAGTGCAGATGTCTTAGCATTAATATGCCCCCTCCCTCCGACTACAAAAGATCCACCTCCCTCCTTAATAATAACTGAAGCGCATTGACGCATCATTGCATATAATTAATGAAATATGAAGCAAATTAGTTTTGTTAAATGAAGTTTTCAAATAAATGTCAGAAATATTTTTCTGCAATAAGAAAGGAGGTATCACCCTGCAGGACCCTTATTCAGGCTTGGTCTAAATGAAGAAAGATTAAATTCTACAACCCCTCCCCCCCCCCCTCCACACACACACGCCTTCTTGTAAATACCTGAAGACTCTGGAGCTTTTGACAATTAGTGCATAGAAACGCGCTCTTTTAGGTATCTGACCCACCGCCCCTTTTCATTATTGCTGATGTACAATTGTATGCTTTTCTTCGTTCTTTTTATTTGTATTAATTCCCCTTTACTCGAGGACTCGAGGATAGGTGTAACGGTTTTTTATAGCTGTCAACGTGAAGACAAGGTGACAAGGTGATTGGATAGCCAGTAAAAAGAAAGTATATCGGTTGTGCCATTAAATAAGGTCAAATCCCATACGTTACGTGCTTTTTCGTAACAGTAATGTTCATTGATATCATCCTTTTTTTCTAAACCCTCAAGTTGCCTATATTTATTTTATTTATTTTTATTCTTTTGTCTATTGTCTTTCTTTGTTTATTCTGTTTGTTTATTCGTTTATTTATTTATTTTTCAATCTTTTGTTTCAAGTATCAATGAACGTTCAGCAAAAACTTGTTAGACTTTACTTTGAGTGAATAGAAAAAGAACAGTATTTGGAGTAGGTCCTAAGTGCTGTTGGCTTCTACCTCTACTGTACCCATCCTTCTTTTCGTCTTCTTCTCCAGGAGCCGTTCCCTATTCCTTGAAAATTCTGAGGAAATATTTGCCGATTCTCATGACATATCAGATTTGTTCCAATGAACATGGTTACCTAAATAACTTGTATTGTTTTAAGTTAACTTTATGTTGTTGTTTATGTTGTTTTATGCTAGTGCTCCAAATGTCATCAGTTGAGTAAACAGGGTCGAGTTTTAAGATTTATTTCAAAGAAGTGTTCGTCGTTTCACTCTAGAATCTCTGTCTATTATAATTGTTTATGGATATAATACCTTTCTAGATGTATATAGATCAGTTACAAAAGTTCAGAAGGGACGTTTTGATGCAGTTCCAAAGAATCTCGTTTCCTCAATCATATAGTTAAGGATTAACCTGTCAGCTTCTTGTTTTGATTAGTTTTTTCTATTAAAAAAGAAATCCCTATTTTAGGCAATTTTTTATGTAAATGAAGGGATTTTTGCTTACTTCTTTCGTAGCGTTAGTACTGTGTGCAGCAGAGAAATAATTGGGCATAGTTGCCTAAGTGAAGAGTCTCTGTCTCTTGTTTTCAGTGCAGCCATTAGTTGTTGTTCTGATCTTCATATTTAACAGCATGGCTTGGTTGAACTCTGAAAGCATTACTAGTATCAGGCTATATGCTAGACATTTTCAAAGTTTATTCAGAATCAACCTAAGTTAAAGCTACTAAAAGCCTACTTGAAGTCAAAATTACACTAAACGCACTAAAATGGTTTGGAAATAAAGAAAAAAATGGTACATGCGTATAAGTACGTATGGTCTCGTAAAATTTGAACAGACAGGACAGGTTTGGTAGACCTATGCTATCTAAGGAGAGCAGGAGGGAGGTTAAATGAAGCTTAATGTTGAAGATCAAACCAAATTCCAAAGAAAGAACGCGATCGGAAACGTGGAAAACGTGACGTGGAAACACTAACGTCTGCTGTTTTTCGCTGAAGGTCGGAAGGTCTAGTTCAGTCAGAAAACTGCCAACAATTTAAAGTTCAATTTTTTTATTATTACTTCGCTAATATAACCAAAAAACTATAGGTAAAGAGTCATCCTTGTCAAATATCCCAGCTTAACCGCCACATATTTCAAAATGTACATACTCTAAAATACAGGTAGATTACATGGTGTGGAATATCCTATTGTATTTGTTTTTATGTTTTTGTTTCCTTTAATTCTTATTTTTTTTTTGGGGGGGGGGGGGTAAGTTTGGGGTTGTGTGTTGAGTTACCATAGCAGGGTAAGATGAAGGTTTAAAGAACATAATTTACTTGCTCATTTTAGATGAGGAGTTCCGTACATTTTAAAATTTGCTTAGTTCTGACTTGGAGTTTTACTCCATGTTATTTAAATTAAATTAAAAGAAAAAAACTCCACTCAAAGGTACTTAAGACGGGAAATCTTCTGATATACGCCTTGTGGACGCGTTCTTGATCGCAAGAGGTGAACTGGCATCATGTACTATAGATGTCAGTGTCCGACCAAGTCCATGTGACGTAATTACTCGTACATCTTAGTCCCAGTCTGTACCTCGGTGCACCTCCATCATAGGGCACCCCTTCCACAGTTACCACTAAATTCATATTTCCAAATATGAAAGCAAGATCCTTCGATGCAATTTTTTTCGCATTTGAATTGTGTTCTTTATATGGTGAATGTATACCCGTAACTCATAAAAGAAATCAGGGAAAGAATCGAGACTATTTGAGGCTGTTAAAGAAGCAACGTATTCAGAAATTGTTCTGAAACAAATTGCGAGTGAAAACTATAGAATTGTGAAAATCAAATAATTGAAATTGAAAGTATTGAAATAAAATTGGTGATCATGTATATAAACACATATATGTATGTATTTATGTATGCTTGCTCGGAACGACCAAAATTTTGACAAAGACAAACATAAAAAAAACACACACAATTGCTAGAAAAGAATCTGACAAAATCTTAGAATTTTTAGGAAAATCTGCTGTAGTAAGATTTTCTAAACATCCAAACAACTCTTTAGAAGTCCAAAATAATAAAAAAAGGGAAAGCACTCAAGGAACTTATGACACCCCCCCCCCCCCAACTCAAAACAAGTTTAAGCATATATTTTGCACCGATGTAGAAGGAAGTGGTAAGATATACTAAAATAAAAACCAAATCAAAATGCCGTTTCTATCTTTCAGATGACGAGTCAACTAATTCTTTTCTTGCCCTGCTATCCACATGGGACAGGACGGAGCTTGATGAGAAGCTGGCTAGCCGTGTTCAAGTCTCGTCGTCTGCCGTAGCGAAAATTATTCGAGCCTTTGAGAGGCTTTTAGGAAGCAGAAATAAGTTGGCTTTGGCCCTGAAAGGGGAAAGCTTAAACGAAGGGGGTAAGATAAGTTTTGTAACCCGAGAAAGAATAATAATTATTATTATTATTATTATTTATTTGTAAACCACACTGTACAGAGGTACAGTATGTGGAGTATCACGAGGAAAAACACATAAAATGCAACACAAATCAATATATAAATCAAAGATTACCAATTACAGAGTAACACATAATAATTTAAAAGAAACTAAAACAAAAAAGAAATAACGGGAAAGGAGGGGAAAAAGAGGAAGAGAGAAAAAAAACTGACAACTTGCAGAGTCTAATAAGCAGTAATATGGAGAAATATGGACACAAGCTGTCATTATTATTATCATTATTTGATTTTTACTCACTCTTTACAATACTAAAAAATGTAGAATGACCAAACAGGGAAAAACAACTAAACAAATAAAAGAAAAATAACTTACGACTGAAAAAAACTGATAAGGTGATGGTGCGGAGAAAAACGGATACAAGCAATATTTGAAAAATTTCTGTGTAGTGCTTCCAGTTTTTCAGTAATATTAGGAACAAGAAATTTTTTAATAATTACCCCGTTTTTGGTCCAAGGTGGAAGAAACAACAAAAATTTACAAAATCTAAAATAATTAATCCGCATTCTTTTTAACTCATTTTTCTTAAGAAGGGGAAAAATTCCAGAAGCAAAAAGAATTGAATGGTCACAAAAAGTTGAGCAGAGCTTGGCCAACGTGAATTTATTATATTTACCTCTATTGGCAACAATCTTAACATATCCAAATTTAATTTTCATATTAATATCTGAGACTGTGCGCTGGCGCAAGCTCGGAAGACTATTAGTAATAGAAATACCGAGCCATCGAAGAGAATCTACGAGAGGGATAGTAAAGCCACTACAGCGAAGGGAAGTACTAGAAATGTTATTAAAAGAAAGAAATTTACATTTATGTACATTAAAAGAAAGGCCTATGTCTGAAAAAGAAGTGGAAACACAAGAAGCCATGATAGGTAAACCAGTTTTAGTACTGCTTATATGAAGCAGATCATTAGCGTAAGTCATGCATGAAACATCAGAAAAACTGGAGAGATATGTAACCGATATCTTTGCCAGAACTCCTGAAATACACAAATTAAAAAGGGTTGGACATAAAACTCCACCTTGCCTTAAACCTCTTTTCAATTTAATAATAGATGCTGGCAAAGATTTCAGCCGAAGAAAAGAATTAGAGCACCAGTATCGAAGAAGCAAAATAACCGATAGATTGACACCGCAAACACGAAGAGCAGAAAAAAGCTGACTATGACATACACTATCAAAAGTTTTTGATAGATCTAAAGTACAAAGATATATACTCCTTCCCTTAGAAGAATTTTCAAGGAGCAAAGAAGATAATACACGATGTGCGTGTTGACAACCTACTCCGGGCTTAAATCCAAACTGGTTATCTCTCTCAAGCATATTATTAGTTACAAAGGTAGTAATACATGCTCAAGAACTTTACTAAAAGTACAAGAGACAGTAACACATCTGGAGAAGTAGGTGTATATGGGCAATAAGGGGGGAGCAATCTAATAAAAGATGAAATCTAGATAGAACGTCATTATCAACATTATCTTATTTAAGTTTCATAATTGCTTCAACTATGAATGAAAGAGAAATGGGAACACAAAGACACTGAGATAGAGGAGTTATAAAAATAGCAGAAAGAGACGGAGTCTACAAAGAATGCATATAGTAATTAACGTTAGAAAAAATAGACGAGTAATGGCCATGCCAAGCAGATGCAGGAAGACAATCACTATTTGGTACATCACTTCCAATCGACTCAGAATTAATAACTTTTCGCCATTCTCTCTTCGTCACTGGAAAATCCATACCACGATAACGCATTGACTTAAGATATTTTTTATATTCACTACGCGTCTCACGCCTAAGGTCCGATGCACTTCTACAAGGTGGTCTATCATATTCATTCCAGACTTCTGACGAAAATTTTGCTTTATTTTTCAAACTCTTAAAATTAGGATCTAAAGACCAAATAGGTTTTTGAGTACCACGTCTAACATGTTGTAACGGCACTGCAACTGCCTCGGCATCTTTTAAACATTTAATTATTTGATTATAATAGCAATCCAGGTTCTTTTTGCAATTCACTTGTATAGAGCTCTGAAGCAGATGATAGGGAACTCGTATAGCAGACAGCAGGCTTGTTAGTGTAAACGCATAGAGAGGAACATCAGCTTTCTTCCAATTACTTTTTTCAAACCATTTTGAAGACCGGGGTACTTTACAAAAACTTGCAGGGTTTAAATTCAGCGTAAGAGTAAGTGAGTCTTGTTCTTCAGCATGTACAAACACTATTGATGTAGTAATACTAGGTGGGCAAATAATGTGATCAATATAAGATATATTGATCATAAGAATACGTATGATATATTGATATATAAGATATATATATATGATTTATAAGATATATTGAATATAAGAATACGGATGAGTTTTGGGTATAATATAAGATGGAAGGCAATCTAACAACAAATCACTTCTCACTGATGAGTTATTGATATCCGTATTGAAGTCACCAATGGTCATATAATCTAGAGAAATAGAAAGAATTTTTTCCACTAAAAACTTCAACATGTTACAAGCCTTAGCATGTCTAGCCATTGATCTGGATGGACGGTCATCACAAGGCAAGTAAGAATTAATGAAAACTATAGTGCCAATACGAACAGCCAAAAAAACTCATCTGAGTAAAACATCCCCGGCGAAACCAAATTGGGATTACGCTTAAAAACACTAACTAGCCTACCGGATGAATGGTCCCTTGTGGTTCTGGCAGTAGTAAAAAACACATCATGATAAGGGCTTTGACGTAAAACGTTAATGCTTAAATCTGTAAGAAGATTCCTCCTGTAGACAGACCAAATCAAAATCATTGTAGAGCTCATCAATAACGAAGTCCTTATCCTTTGTATCGTTGAAATACTATTGAAAACTCCAAAGTCATTGCAAAAAGTGGGAGCGCGACATTAGTTCCTTAGATACACGGCAGGACAAGCTATAAGAAGTATGATTCTTACCACAGTTAGGACTCTTGGGAGCAGCACTACAAGGACTATCCTTAGTGGAAAGATGTGGCCCAGCACATCTGGCACATTTCGGGACATTGCTGGTGCAAGCATTTTGAAAGTGATCGTATGATCGGCATTTGAAGCAGCATTTAGGTATTTCTTTAAATACGTGAATTTGAAAAAATTCATATCCAACTTTAATTCCTTCTTTGAAATAAGCAGACTGAGTGAAGGAGTCTTCAAATTCAGGTTTGACTGACATAGGCTGGGTCAGTCGATTTGCATCTATTATACCTTGTAGTCTATTAATAACTGAAAAGTCAACATCTAATGGAAAGCTTCTGAAAATCTCAAATAAGTCCGGACGTTATAAATCATCTGTTGCTCAAGCAATAAAGATTTGTTGCGATGTACAGAATTCTTCAGTTTCAGATGTTTCGATCTTGACATACTACCTCTCTTTAAAAGGTTTCGGGCTACAAACTAATTCATGCCCAGCTATTTGATCGAGAGCAGATTTGCGTTTAATCGGATCAGACAGATCCGAAGGCACTTTAGAGACAATAACTGTCGTATGAGTGTCAATTGCTGGGGTAGGTTTCGGAAGTGGAGATCAAGAGATCTTAACAGAGAAATAATGTCACTAAAATGATTAGAAAGTGCATTGTTCCCCTTACGTACTGGGCAATCCGATTCAGGTGCACTTATTTGCCACAGTAAACTTTTAGCTTCTTTGACTATGTTCACGTAGAAAAACTTCATACCATCTCTTTTAATAATATCCTCCTCAATTCCGCTTAGCACATTGCTTTGAATAAAATTCAGAACAGGAGAATATACAAGTTCAGGTGTTTCGTCAGAGCTTTTCATGGCTATAACAATCACCACACAAATTAAAAAGTCTCAATACTAATTCAAGAAAAAATACTGGATTAATAAATATCAAAATATATGTCAAATTAAAAGCAAAGTAGATTCCATTTTATAATCCTCTTAAAGTTAACTCAGGTCAACAACTCACTTGGAATAAATTATGACCTCACCAAAATAAATCCAGACAGGAATATCCAATTCAATTTTGGTGTTACCTCACTGAACTCTGAAACGAAACTGATGAGTAATCTGATGAGCAATTAGTATCTTCTGCTTTTCTTTTTGTTTATCCATGCTTTTGTTTTTTATTGTGTTTGTGGGCATACACTACTAGGTTCACATTCTGGTGCAAATCAGCAAGGGCGCAACGCAGGCAGGAAAAACGCTAGACGGCTATCAAAACGGACCGTTGTAATCGTAAAAAATGCATTCTTCTAAAAAGGAAACAACATCAAGTATAAAGCAAAAAAAAAAAAATATCAGTACCCTTTAAAGAGATGTTATTTGTATTTGTCGTAGATTATTATAGGTTTTTGTAACTTTTTTCCTAAAGATGCCATTTCTGAAAAGCCTATAGACAAACATTTTTGTTAATTTAAAACTGTGTTATATCATTTCTGCTACTCTTTTTTTGTCACAGAAAACAGCATAGGTTCTTTTATATTTTTTTGACAAAATTTTTATTAATTTAAAATGCGCTATTTGATTTAGGTGATGAACACCAGTCATTGTTAATATTGTTTTGGTCCCTGATATGGTTTCTCACCAGAGGCGGTTTTAGGGGAGGAACAGAGAGGGCACTTGCCCCAGGCTCAGAAATTTTAGAGTTGCAAAATGTCAAATAAATAATCTAACAGTGATTATCATTTTGTAATTTTATAAAATCTAATTTTTATTAAAATGAATTAGAGGGTGCAGTTAATATATGCCACGTAATTTTGGACCACACAGTTTTGGATCTGAGAATCAGAAAGTGAAGAACCAGGTGATATAAGAACCAGGCCAATAACTATTATTGGCCACCAGACTTAATTAAGGTAACACAATGATTGAAAATTAAATAAAAAATAGGTTAGAGTGGAGTTTGGCTCTTAAAGCTCATTTAGGTTAGACTTGTGTTGGATCAATTTCTAGACAGGACTTTTGCTATCTTGGGAAATAGCTAAGTTAGGTGAATAAAACTTACAGTAATTTTTCTAGAGCCTAAACATTGCCCTGTTAAGAGACTTTTTGAAAGAGGCCTGCTTACTGCCACCCCTTCGTCCCCCAAGAGGGCATTGGCCTTTCGGACTGTCCCTATTTTACTAAAGTGTGACACAATCCAAGTGTAGACCCAATCATCTCTCACTAGAGCCAGCCAAATGGGAATAATTTGTCATCCTTAATCCAATATGTGGTCTCTGTTTTGACAAGCAAGTGAAATGAAAAAGAATATGTAGGCTATTTAATACTAGTGATTTATAAAATAAAAATCAAGAAATAAAAGTTAAGAATCAGAAGACAATCAGCTTTTTGTTAATGTGTGAATAATACTGAAACACTAAAAATATATTTACATCAAAAGGGGATAGCCTAGGCTAATTGGTACCTAGGCTATTTCCAAAAAGAGGTCTTTCTAGATCTATCAATAAACTAATTGTTTTAAGTGAATGATCTTAAGAATAAAAATCAAAAAATAAAACTTTAGAATCATAAGACTATCAGCTTTTTGTTAATAGCCTATAGATCTGTCATGTAGTCAAATTTTAGGATCACCTAGAGGGAGAAGGAGTGGATGTAGGTACTTCAAAATACACTCCTGGGACATACTTTAGCCTGTAGACCCATCCCTGAAAGTTTCATTTTCCTAATCTAGGGTAAAAAACCAGTATCCAATTGAGTAAAATTGTGTAAAACTAAAACCCTCACATATTGTTACCAAAGAGGAATTGAGAAGGATTGGGTATATTAATGAATAGCTAAAAGTCTAAGCTAGCCTATGCATCAATATGGTTATTATTCAGATTATTTAAGATCAACCACTTGTTTTGTTTTTTAGTTGGTATAGTTTTAATATTCATAAATAAAAGGATCCTGATATAACTTAGATAGGCCTAGTCAGTGAGTTACACATATTTATAAGTAGTAGGTTAAATATGTCACTGAGTTATATATTTCTGTATATAACTTATATGCCTAGTCAGTGAGTTACACAAATTTATAAGCAGTAGGCTAAACATGTCACTCAGAGATATATTTCTGTATATAACTTAGATAGGCCTAGTCAGAGAGTTACACATATTTTAAGTAGTAGGATAAATATGTCATTCAGTTACATATTTCTCTATATAAATTAAATAAGCCTAGTCAGTGAGTTACATATATTTATAAGTAGTAGGTTAAATATGTCACTAAGTTATATATTTCTGTATATAACTTATATACCTAGTCAGTGAGTTACACATATTTATAAGCAGTAGGCTAAATATGTCACTCAGTAATACTTTTGTGTATGTAAATTAATTATGCCTATTCATTCAATTAGGCTATTCATTCATTTATTATGAGTATAAAAATTTAGATCAGTTATATAGCTCTGTATAATGATTAAATAGTCCAAGTCAGTGAATTACAAATAGTTGGATTGCGAAAGTTAAATTTGTCACTGAGTTATATATTTATGTATATAACTCATATGACTATTCATTGAGTTACACATATTTATAAGCAGTAGGCTAAATATGTCACTCAGTTATATATTTCTGTATATAACTTATATAGGCCTAGTCAGTGAGTTACACATATTTATAAATAATAGGCTAAATATGTCACTCAGTTATATATTTCTGTATATAACTTAGATAGGCCTAGTCAGTGAGTTACACATATTTATAAGTAGTATGCTAAATTTGTCACTGAGTTATATATTTCTGTATGTAAATTATATAGGCCTAGTCAGTGAGTTACACATATTTTAAGTAGTAGGCTAAATATGTCACTCAGTTATATAATTCTGTATATAACTTATATGCCTAGTCAGTCAGTTACACATATTTATAAGTAGTAGGCTAAATATGTCACTCAGTTATATATTTCTGTATATAACATATATAGGCCTAGTCTGTGAGTTACACATATTTATAAGTAGTAGGTTTAATGTGTCACTGAGTTATATATTTCTGTATATAACTTATTTAGGCCTAGTCAGTGAGTTATGTATATTTATAAGTAGTAGGTTAAATATGTCACTGAGTTATTGCCTTTGCAAAACAAAAGTGATCCGTTTATCTTGCCTCCCCCAGGCCATTCAGCATGTCCCCAGGTGGCGAAAGGGGAACGCTCTACAGATATGTAGGGTACCTCCATAGGAGGCATGGACCAAGGGGGGACCTTGTCCCTGGGGGTCCATAATAGAATCTGGGGCACACTTGCCCGGGGTCATAAATACAGGCGGAGGAGGAAGAAGGCCCCTCAAATGTACACTCAAAGGGCCCACTTGTTTATCCACAAGTTCCATGAGTTGCAAACCTTCTCCCAGCAATGGGTTAAATTGCATGGTGATGCAGAACACCATTGCGGGAGGATCCTCTATAGTAGGACAACTGCGGCAGGGCGGAAGATCCAGATCTATGGACAAAAGCCTCTGTTAACGGCTGCCTCGACCCTTTTGGGGTACCTGCAAGACTGGGGACCTTGAGGTCAACTCTATACCCACTTGAGGAGTGGCACCCCTCGAGGAAATTAGAGCCTGGTAAACGACACAGCATTCGCACGGGATTTTGACTAATGGACAATTCTTCTGGGATTGGTATGTTTTGATGGGCGTCTTTGGGCTGAAAAACCTCTTCCTAGCCAATTTATCTATTACGGGTTGCCTCCCCGTAGTAGCATAATATTTGTAGGCATGAATATATAATGAGTCGGAGGTAATAGGCTTGAGATTGTCTGTGCAGGATTTTGACTCTTGTTGATAGAAGAGCATCGCCAAGTGCTGAAAACCATGTTGTGACAAAGATGGGCCCAGGAATGCACAAAACCCCCCTTTATGGAGGCCCCAGGGACTTCTTGCTGTCTGGGTCTCAGCCTGCTTAAGCACTGTGGGGTCGACGTGAGACGAGATGTGATCCCTGTACTGAACTGGTCTACAGGATCAGTGCTTGTCCTTATACAGAACTAATTTTAATGATTTAAAGAACATGAAAATTGGAACTTGGAATGTAACGACATTAAAAAATGACTATCGTATTGAAATTTTGACTGACAAATTCATACGATTCGAACTGGATCTATTAAGAGTTTCAGAAACTCATATCCCAGGGGGAGGAAGCATGAAAATAGGTGATATATAATTTGTTTACTCAGGCAGGAAGGATGGGGTACATAGACAGGGAGTAGGGCTCATGATGAATAAGGAAGCTGCTAAGTCTTGTTTAGGCTGGGAAGGTATTAATAATAGAACACTAATTGCTCATTTTATGACTAGAAAGTTCAAGGTATCAGTTATAGTAGTATACGCCCCTGTAGAACCGACTGATGGAGATACTAGTGACTCAGATGAATTCTACTTACAGTTACAGGAGCAAATAGACAAGGTCCCACGTAGAAATATGATGTTATTGATGGGAGATTTTAACGCCCAGGTTGGTAGAAATAAGGATAGATGGTATCCCAGCTTAGGTAAATTTGGTGTAGGAAAAGAAAACAGTAATGGATACAGACTTTTGCAATTTTGTAGGTATAACAATCTAGTTATAACCAATACGGTGTTTGGTCATAAAATGGCTCATAAGCTAACATGGTATTCACGTGATGGTAAGACAGCAAACCTTATTGATTATGTTATAGTAAATCGAAGACTGGCTGGATCAATACAAGATACTAGGGTATATAGGAGTGCTGTTATTGATGTTAAAAGTAAAGATCACCATCTAGTAGTGTCAAGGGTTAATTTAAAGCTGAAATATCGGAAGGGTAATTACCTCCCGGGAAGTTATGATGTTAGTAGACTCCAGGATGAGAATTTGAGAGAAACTTTCCTGGAACAGTTGAATACTAAACTTGAGAGTTTAAAATTTGATAATGTGGATGATGGTTGGAATAATTTTAGAAAAATAATTTGTGAAGTTGCTGAAGGTGTATTAGGGAAGAAAGCGAGAACTGCAGCTAAGAATATTAGTGAAAAAGCTTTAAGTTTAATAGAAAGGAGAAAGGACGTGTACAAGAATTATCTGAGTGATAGATCACATGAAAACAAAAGAAATGTAAAGAAAGTGGAGAAAGCATTGAAATATGAACTAAGGAGGTGTGAATTGGAGGCCATGGATAAAATTGCCGAGGATTTAGAAGATGCAGCTAGACGGCATAATAGTAATATATTGTACTGGCACGTTAACAAATTGAGATGTAGTAGTCAATCCGGACTTGTCCAAGTTAAAGATAGGAATGGGGTGGCAATTAGCTATAAGACAAAAGATAAATCGAGATGGGCCGAACATTTTGAGAATTTGCTTAACCGAGATAGAGTTGCAGGAAAAAATATAGAGGAAAATGAAAAAGTTTGTGATACCTTGGATGTGAAGGAAGATTTGTTTTGTGAGGAGGAATTAGAAACAGTACTAAAAGGATTAAAGAATAATAAGGCTCCAGGTGCTGATAGGGTAGTAAATGAGTTTCTTAAATATGGTGGCTCTGAGGTTAGAAATAAGTTATTGGAGATTATGAATATGATTTTTGAAAAAGGGGAAGGACCTAATGATTTTAGGAAAACCTTAATTAAGCCACTTTATAAGAAAGGTGATAAAAGTGAGTGTGGTAATTATCGAGGCATTAGTCTGGTCTCTGTAGGTAGCAAATTGCTTAGTAATATGATACTTTTTAGACTGAGAGATGCCGTAGACAAAGTTTTAAGAGAAGAGCAGTGCGGTTTTAGAAAAGGTAGAGGATGTGTTGACCAAATGTTCACTCTTAGGTTAATAATTGAGAAGTGCCTAAGTTTTCAAACACCTTTGGTCATCAGTTTTATAGATTATGAGCAAGCGTTCGATTCCGTTTATAGTAGACCTTTAGTAAATGTTTAATCCTTGTATGTTATACGAAACAAATACATTAAATTTATTAGTGCTATGTACGAGCATGACACTGCTGCGGTTAAGGTTGGAAGTGAGGTTAGCAGCTGGTTTTGTATTGAATCAGGAATTAAGCAGGGTTGTGTTCTACCCCCCTTTATATGTATTATTTTGATTAGCTTTATCTTAAGGAGCACAGAAAAGGCAACGGGAGAGCGAATAATCAAAAAGAGAAGAATAAGTCTCCTGGGCTTAGATTATGCTAATGATTTAAGCATCCTAAATGAAAGTCTAAACACAATGAATGAAGTTTTAGAGGTTTTGCGAGTTCAGGGTGCTAGTATTGGTTTGAAAATTAATGTTAGGAAGACCAAGTCACTAAGGCTAGGAATAAGTGAAGATGAAAAGGTGACGTTGGGTAATGAAAAGATTGATCAGGTGGGCAGTTTCACTTACCTTTGTAGTATTATTAGTAAAGATGGTGGGAGCAGTGAAGATGTTAAAAATAGAATAGCCAAGGCTCAGGGTGTTTTTTCACAGTTAAAAAAAGTCTGGAAGAATAGGAGGATAAGTCTGCAAACCAAGATTAGAATATTAGAAGCTAAAGTGATGACAGTGGTCAAATATGGCTCTGAAGCATGGACGCTCCGAAAAGCGGATGAAGATTTGCTCGATGTTTTCCAGAGAAATTGCTTAAGGATTGTTCTGGGTACCCGGCTGACTGACCGTATTTCAAACAATAGGCTATACGAAAGATGTGGTTCAATACCGCTTTCTAGGTCTATAATGAAAGAAAGGTTGAGGTGGTTAGGGCATGTTGTTCGGATGAAGGATGACAGATTGCCGAAGATTGTTCTTTTCGGCCAACCATCTAGGGCTAAACGGACAGCAGGTCGTCCCCGTCTGGGTTGGGAGGACGTCATAAAGAAAGATTTAAAGGAAATGGGAACTTCGTGGGCGGGTGTAAAAAGGGAGGCTTTGAATAGATTGGGGTGGAGGAGGAGCGTGCGTAGCTGTGTTGGCCTCAGGCGGCTTGGTGCTGCGATGAGTTGTTAGTAGTAGTAGTAGTTAATATATGAAAATAATTGATAAATTGTTAATGAATAAAAAATAAATAATGTTAATTAAATAATAGTTATTTAAATACTTTGAGTAATGAATTAAAAAATACATTATTAATTAATTAGTAAACCGAAAATAATCCTGTTAATAAATGTAAATTTGGCCTAAAATTTTTTTGGGGAGACAGGGGGGGGCTTATCAAGATCTTGTCCCGGACACAAGAGAGGTCACATCTTCCACTGTTTCACACAACTTTTACTGGAAGATACCGTTTCTGATCAGCCTATAGAAAAACGATTAATTAATTTAAAACTTCAATGCTCAACTAAAAGATAGCAGAATCCAGGCGGTAAACTATCATGAACTAATGCTTAATATGCATGTTTTTATGATCGTAAAAATTCCGTTGCTCAGAGGTTGAGCATATGCAAAAAAAAGTTCTATTGGATCGAAAAGTGATATACTGCTTTATATGGGAAAAAATTGTGTTGAAAACTGTTTATCAACACTTCTGTTGGCTCCATTCAAATGATAATTTTATCCGCAATTGAAGATGGGATTTGTGAAGAGAAAATTCATAGCAAAACTAAAGACATAAACGTCAATAAACCTAGGATCAGTTTATAAGAAAAAAATAATACATTTCTTGTCTTTTACGCTCTGTTTTATATATTTTTTTTCAGCTATTTTTTATAATGTCTGTAATACGGATCTACTAGCAGGAAGTTTAAGGCGTGAATCCCTTCCCCCTCCAACCCGATTATTTGTCATATTCAATTGCTTAATGCATTGACCTTCTCCAAGGCCAAATTTAATTCAATGCCTGTTTCAACTAGAGCTCTCTTCATCCCTAGATCTGCGCAGAACGTCCCACGGGGATTCCCTGAGGAACACTGAGATAATGTTTACTCATTGAACCAAATGGAAACTTTACTAGAAATATTCTGTAAATAGTATGGAAGGGGGAAGGGCTTATACATTTATTTTGTATCAAGGGCTGCGCAAAGATGTAAGGGTATACGAAAGGGTTTAATGTACTTTTTATGTATTATATTTTATACATATAATATACTTAATATGTTATAGTTTTATATTGTATGTTATATAACATTATAGTATTTTAGTATATTATGCTGGTTATAATATAACACTAATAATTATTGTATTTTGTTATTTGTTTAATAAGTTATTTGTTTATTTTTATTTTGTTTTAACACTTTTAATCTGAAAGTGGCAAGAATGTATTACTTTCCATAATTTTTAGTAGCGTTGTAGACAAGTTTTTTTTCTGGTAATTTTTAGGAATGTTGTAGTTGGTATCATAGGAAAGTCACGATTTCTTGTTTTATTATTTCTTATTCCAATATGATCTTCATGAATCATAAATAGGTAGAATTTATTATTTATGAAGATCTCCCAATTATTACTTTTGGGTAAAAGAAGTTTGGTTAGATGGTGTTGTAAAAGCTCGAAAAAATCAGTGAACTGTCATGAAATTGTTGTTGGCGAATGTTTATTACCATTTCGGATTAATTGGTTTTTAACTAATGTTTTCTTTATTTTCAATTTTTAATTCTAATTAATCAGTTAATTTAAATTAATTTCTTAATTAATGGCTTTTTAATCTTGTATTGAATTAATTGGCTAGTATGGAATACTGGTATGATATGGAAATAGGAGTACACTTTTCCCTCAGTTGTTTTAACAATGTTTAGGTTAAACAGTCCATTGTTATATTTTTCTTTGTGTGAGTGTGCGAGAATTCAACTTAACGTTGACAAGTTAGTATCATACGTACTATAAAAAAAACTGTGCAATGTATTATGTAAAAAGAAATAAAAATGATCTGTAAACGAGGACTGTAAACGTTTCTTTATTCTGCCTTTTTATCGAATTGTAAAATTCTGTACTAGTTTATTTATGTATAGGTTTCAAATTGGTGCCCTACCTGCATCAGGCATGTGCAAATGAATTTTTTTTGGTGGGGGGAGCGGGAGGGGCTTATAATAGAAAAAACGATTTATTTTAATTTACGTAAAATGTCCATAGAAATTCAAGGACATTTAATATTTCGGGGCCTGGGCTCTAAGCTCTGCTCTCCCTTGCTTACGACCCTTACCTAAACATTGTTCATTGTATTTAGTACAAGTTTGAACTTTTAAAATACACGGAATTCTATAAAATTCAGGAGACTTAAGGACGTAACGACAAGATTTTTTTTTGGTCATATCAGACCTTCGCAAGAAGTTTTGTCCTGCACCAAAAAGGACTAGTGTTTAGCAAAGTATAATCATCTACTGATTAAGTACAGTCAAAACTCTCCAAAAGTGACCCCGCGTACCTCAGCGCCTCTAGATGGAAAATGTTGTACTACTTAATCGCTCCGAAAGAATAAATTAAATTTAATACAGCTTTTACGGAACAAGTATAATCACCTACGGAACTTGTGATTTACTCGCCAGGTTTACATAGATATGGAATCGTCTCCGGAGACAAAGGGTTACTTTTTTTGTGTGGAAAGGATAGGTTTTGTCAGTACTTGTTCAGTATGTGTTTGTACTTTGGTGTTTAGGTAGTAGCTATGGAGGATGAGTGCAGTAAGATACGGGTATCTTGGGTGACTGCCGAAATGTGAATGTAAGAGGAGTGCTTAAAAGTGAAGTTATGTAGATTTTTGTCGAGAATGAATTTGAATGGTTGTTAAGTCATAGGTGCAGCTATCCAGTACTTTGAGTCTTTTTTTGTTTGTTTGGTTTGGAGCGATTTTGGCGGTTCAAGGATACGAGGCGAGGACGAAGTTTGTATTGGGCCTTAGAAAATTTGCTTGATTTTTAAAAAAGGGGGAAACACCTCAAAAAGTTGAATGATCTTAAGGAAAATTATACTGTCAGCTTCAGCATATGTGAGCACCCTACTGTAGAGGTATCGCTATCTTCAAAAAATTTGCATATCTACAAAACAGATATCTATATAAAAAAAAATGTGGAATTTTGTAGTTTTTGCCAGAAAGAAGATCACGGATGCGTGTTTTTTTGTTTTTTTTTCAGGGGTGATCGTATCTAACCAACGGTCTTAGGAGATCGAGAGATGACTCATTTGAACGGAAATCAAAATTCTAGTGCCTTTTTAAGAGACTAAAAAGATTAAGGGGTAATTTGCTCCCCCTCCCATACTCCTTTTTTCACCAAACCTATCCGATCAAATTTTGAGATCACCGTTTTATTCACCATAGTTGGAGTATCCAATAACTATGCCTTTGGGGTTGACAAGACCCCATGTAGTCCCTAGGGAAAAGACTTGGAAGGAGAATGTGTTTAATGTGTATTTGTGCTGCTGTTTAATGTATATTTCATGAATTTTTGGTTTATTTTCTGTTATGGGTTCCATTACATACTCAGCTACGGGGAATTGAGGATGACATGCCTTTTTTCATGTTTTATGCCGTGTTTGCTTTATTTCATGTTTCAAATAAATTTTTTAGTATCTTTTTACTCATTCTGCAGTAGAATTCTTTGGTTGGAGTCGAACCTTTATAGCTCATCCCTCAGTACCATCAACAAGATGAAAAACGGATTTTATTTGACCGCATTTTTAAAAATGAACCAGTTGCATGCTTCTAAGGAGGAAAAGAATCAATAGGGTGTATCCTTCTCTGTGACACCTAGCTTTTGTTTTTCTGATTCGAAAATCCTTCAGTCTGCTTTTCCAGAACTACCGTCGACATTGCATCGATGTCATATGCAGTATATATATAAATATATATATATATATATATATATATATATATATATATATATATATATATATATATATATATATATATATATATATATATATATATATATATATATATATATATATATATATATATATATATATATATATATATATATATATATATATATATATATATATATATATATATATATGTATCGTATGACTTAATAGTAGCATTTCCCATTTAGAGGAAGATATAACGTGCTCATGATCTCTAGACATTTGTCTAGCCTATATGCCTAGATTAACTGTGCCCAAGATTTAAGCTCGTATGCTCATGTGACACTTCGTGGAACTTGCTCATGATTTCTAAACAAATGTGATCCGTCATTCCATATGCCTATATTTAAGCCCAGGTTTAAGCATGCTCAGATTAAGTAAAAAGGTATGATAACTTGAACGTATTTTTATTATTATTGTAATTTGTAGTCATTGAGTAATCTTTATCCATTGTAGTTTATTTGAAGGGTAACGCCATTTTTTTGTGTTTGAAAAGAAACTAGGTGAAAATCGTGTAGCTATTGAACATATTTTTAATACCAGAAATATGGGCACAGGGCGTATGGCACTGGAATCCTACCTCACCTCCCAACCGTGATTCCTGAGCCTGCCCATTGTTAATGCTATCTACATATGTAGTAAAAGCAGTACTCATTGATGCATGTTTTCGTACCTGAAACATTTATTATTTGAAGACGCATACGCCTATTAGATTTAGCCTTTTTTAATATATGTAAAGGTCCTCTTATCTTTATTATGAAAAGCTAAACCCAATGTGTGACTTATTTTTTCTCTTTTTTTAGATGAAGCCCCGCCACTAGAGGAAAGTGTCAAAGAAATGATAGTTGAACTTCAAGATGAAAACAAAAAACTTCATTCATTAAATTCCACACTACATGAGAAAAATCATACACTTGCTCTTAAGGTACGTTGGAACATAATTGGATCTAAGGGGGAGGAACAAGCGCCCCGGGCAGCACCCCCGGGTGGTGTCAAAACAAACTAAAGAGGTAAATTGTAAAAAAAAACTTTCCAAAAGAAAGAACTCGGTTTTTGAAATTATCTTAGTTGTTTTACCCAAATGTTTTGTCGGGCATAATTTACACGTTTTTAGTATCCTCTAGCATTTCCCTCCTGTTTTGCTTTAAGCGTTTATTTGTGCATTTGGAAGATAGAGCGATATAGTGGGCGTGGGTGAGGCATCAGCAGTTGTCTTTTGTCCAGCTAGGTAAGCTTCCTAGTTAGGTATGTCCCCCTGCTAAGAATTTTAAGAGTTTCTAAACGACACCAAATCTCAAAATTTAGGAAGGCAAAGATTTTTCTCCTTTTTTTATAATGAGGACAAAAAAAATATATATATATTTCGAAATCTGGGGATATAGCTGCTTTTTTCCAATGACAAAAAGAGTATTCCCCTGCGAATTTCTCCACGTTGCCCTTGAATCTTTCTGATTTAGGGGTTTCGACAAACCAACCCTCGATGGACTAGATTCAAGTATACTTGCTTAATGACAAAATAACAATTTTATTTCGTTTAATGTTTAATCATTTGCATTGCAACTCATACGTCATTGCTCCATGTTGAAACAGTTTTCAAACAAAAGTGTGAGACTTAAGCTACTGAAATTAGGATTAATGGTTCCCAAGCAACGTTAGCATATTCATAGCTTTACCTAAATTTTGTTTAGTTTACATTTAACATTTAAACGACTTAATGTCAGAGAAAGAGACGAATAAAAGTTTTCTAACAGTTGAAACTCCGCCTTAATTTGTGTAGTGGCGTGTCTTAATTGATGGATAACGATAATAACGATCCTTTATTTTTGGGCATTAACGCGAAGAAGGTGGATTTCGCTAATAATACTTAAGTAGAACACTGTTGTATTTTTCTTATTTATCTAAGATTTGATGTAATTCACGTTTACAGAAAGTATATTTTATAATTGTCTTTTAAAGAAAGGAGAGACAATACGGAGGAAAATAAAAACAAAAAATTAGAAAGAAAAGAGAGACAATTAGAATGCTAAGGAGACTTGGATATGACTATGGACTCTTCTAATCATCTTATACATGGATCAGAACAAGGTAGCATCTGCTCTTCATAATTTATGTACAAGTTTCTTAAGATATACAAGACGTATGAAATACAGAAAAGAAAGGATATAATAAATGAAAAATCAAATCAAATAGGTGAGAAAAACGAGGATTTTTATTTTATGTTTCATCTATTATATTCTTTTTTTTCTTTGTTTCACACGTCATGTATAGCCAGTGTGGTCTTAGCATGTATTTAAGTAACATATAGATACCTTATGACTCTTAAGAGCCAGGTGAAACCTAGCTCTTAAATGTGAGCATTGAAGAGCGAAAGTTTAAAGCAACTTAGTGTATTTGTAACCACCGGTGGCGTATGTCCGCACTTCTTTTTTCTTGCACTTCTGAGATAAAAAAAAGAGAAGAGAGAAATTTGGCTGAAACAAAAGCTAGAAAAATGGTACTCCAAACAGTTGAAATTAAGATCAAAATTTTATGACAAATTGATGAATTGGCAACATAATCTGCAACGCTAGTAGAAGTAAAAGTCACTGCCCTTTTTCGTTGCCACAGGGTGTTACGTGCGTACTAAATCTTTCTTGTGCTTCGGAAAAAAAAAATTAAATAAGAGATCAGATTTGCCAAAAGAAAATCTAGAAAAGTCTCATAATTTTCTGAAAGGAAAGCAAAAAACACAGTATTTCTAAATTAAAAAAAAAAAAAAAAATCAAATTTAAAAATTTTTGACTGTGTGTTAAGTATATTATTGTGTTTGGTACTATAATTGTACTATGTAAATATACATATCTGTATATATATATATATATATATATATATATATATATATATATATATATATATATATATATATATATATATATAATATATATATATATATATATATATATATATATATATATATATATATATATATATATATATATTACGCTTTACGTTCTACTATCCTAACTCACTAAAATTTAACAAGGGTAAGGCCTTTGACCATATTTGAGCGCGTAAAGTTCTTTTTAAATAAATATTTTCATTGTATTTTTCAAAAGTAGCAGAAATAAGTGAGTTGATAGGAGAGAGAGAGAGAGAGAGAGAGAGAGAGAGAGAGAGAGAGAGAGAGAGAGAGAGAGAGAGAGAGAGAGAGAGAGAGAGAGATTTATTATAAACAAACAAACAATTTAACATCAGTTTAGCGGCCATCCCAAGAAGTAAAATCTTGTCCAAGGAGGTGGCAAAAATACTCTAACATAACAAAACAAAAACGACCTATCTATATTACAGTCCCCAAACAGCACCACAAACCTTACACCTTAATATTTTCATTAGATTTAATATCATATTCATAATAATAATCATCACCTCCAGGAGCAATAAATAATTACCAATATATTAAAAAAAAAAAAATAAAAACCACTAAAATTCATGCTTACTAAAAATTCCTTTAATTACTATCTTAAACGAAGAAATATCACCTATATTTTTTATAGTTTGATCAAGATGGTTCCAACTTCTGATATAAAACTGGTACTTTTTAGAAAATGACTTATATAGTTATATGCAATAAATAAGTACCATCAACTGGACCATTCCCCCCCCCCCCCAAAAAAAAAACAACTAAATCCAGCACTGCGTTGGAATTTCTTCTCTTTTTTAGAATTGTCTTTTATTTAAGCGCTCTGTCATGTTGTCAGTAAGTTAGTTCAGTTTATTTTTGGTCTGAAGAGAGACTCCAGTATTATTCTTTCTTTTGTTCCAATGGGATAGATGTGAGGGGGAGGGGTTGCGGACAATCTACTCTTTTTACTATCTGTTTTAAAGCGCGTCTTTGTGTAGCAAATTTGTAAAAAAAAAAATTTAGCTGCTTAACTAACTTGTAGCGTCAATAAGTTCTCATTTAGCTAGTGTTGTTCACTGTAAATTATTCTCCCTTATATTTTCTTGAGAAGCAAACAATACACATTCATCAAAACTTCAACTAAGTATGTTGACTAAAGCAGTTAAGTATGTAAAGTATGTAACTAAAGTACTTGTTAACTCAACAAAGGAAGGGGGAATGAAAGGATAAGAAAATTTGGACGGATTGTATTTATCATTAAGGATATGTGTAATTGCCTAAGTCTGAAGCAGGAAAAGGGTTGGAATTGTAATTTTAATTAATTGGGTTATACGGGTCTAAGGAGAGAGTGGGGATTTTGGAACTTTGATTCTGTTTGGGATTGATTCTTGTTTTTATTTTTTTTTTTTTTTTTTTGCAAAAGCACCGATTCTTCTATTCTTTTTTTTAAACGCTCAAACGTTTTTTTCTTGAAGAGGCAGGAATGTCCATGGACACTATCATAGGCTCTATAATCCTTCATTTTGTCCTAATAAAGGGTAAACACCATATTCTGAATTTGGGGTGTCGGCTGGTCTTGAATGTCAAATTTATATTTTTAGACCGCAAGTCTTAAACCTTTCCTTTGACGTGGATGGGTAACTTTTCCTCTGTACTAATCTCAGTTGTCATCTCTAAGAACAAACAATTATTGACAGTATTAAATTGTAACAGCTTCGATGGCTAATCCTTGTCCACCGTGTGAGCCAGTCATGACTCCTATAGGTATTTTTAAAGGCTTGATACATGGTTTTCGCCCTTGGGGTTGTTTTACCACCATTAGCGCCTACTGAACGAAGCAGAGAAGCGTCAGGGCTACTGAAGGCATATCGAGGAAAGTAGGCTGGGGAAGGAGGGTGCCCCATGTAAATCAATAAAGTAGAAGTTTACTTCTTACCTCTTGCTTATTTACTTTCGGCGAGAACCAGACGAAGAACTCTCCTGCCCGACACCAGTGGATTTTGGACTTACATCCGACGGCCACTTTTATTTTTTGGCTGCAGCTTCCCTGGCAATCTTCAGTCAGTCACTTTCCCATCTCAAACCATGCCTCCGGAACCTTCCTTATGGTTCAAGGTCCTCTTTGAATCTTTGCCAAACGTTTTTTCTTCTGTCCTCCCGAGTAGAAGTACTGCTTGTCTCCGCTAGAAGTAACTCATGGCAAGCCACTAGCCTATTCCTGCCTTTGGGCATTTACAAGGTCGACTTGTCAAAAGGAATTCCCCGGCCTGGCACACTATGTCCCTGGTGACGACTGGTGATAAAATGATCAGCTGTGTCGTGTTTGTTATCTAGTTCTTGTTCGTAAACACTGTGTTTCAGGGATTGTGTCTTGATAAATTCCTGAAATTGTGCTTGTGTTGTATTTTTGAAAGTAAAAAGAAATTGTGCCTTACTTCGAAAGTTTTACTTTAAACTGTCTCGTTTTCTTAATGTTTTTTTTTTGTTTTTTTTTTTTTTTTTTTATAACAAGGAGCTCCAAGAGCAACTAACAGCAAGGGAAACAGAAACTGCCGAATTAAAAAATAGACTAGATGATATACAGTATGAGTTTGATAGAATTCGAAAATCGAACCACAATTTGGAGCATAATCTAGCTGATGCCTTGGAAAAACTAAAGCAGTACCAGGCTATAACTCCCTCTATTGGAGGTAGTGGGACTGAAGACAAGCCAATATCTAAACTTACCAATTACAATAAGGGAAAGGTATGGTATGATATTTATTGCAAAAAAAGACTCAATGGTTGTCGCCAGGGCCGTCACGTATGGGGAGAGGGGTGGTTCCCCTCCCAATGTTTTCGAGCAGTCGGTAAAACCGTGACGCGAAGCGCCACGACTTTTCCGACTGTGCTAAAAAAAAATTATTCGGTTAAATTTAGACCGTAAAAATACTGACATGTCATCTACAGAAATCTCGAACTCGGTCGGTAAACACAGCAGATTTTCCGAGTTCTGCCGTAATTATACAGGTGATGTCGTAATTTTCTATTTGGTTAAATAAAGAGCATGAAAATAGTGACGTGGAATTTACTTTTTACCGACTCGGGCAGTGATTTTACGCATCGTATTCAAAACGGACATTATGCTAATTATTGAAAAAAAACAGTCGGTAAAAATAACCAGCCAGTTGGTAAAATTCCGCCCCTCTCCCCAAAAATAACATTTTGGTTAGTAACGACCCTGGTTGTCACAACAAACAAAATAATTACAAATGACAAATAATTTTAATTCCTAAATTTTTATTTAAAAAAAAAACGGAAAAAAAAATTCGAAGAAAAGTATCAAAATAATGAAGAAACCAAGAAACAACGGTGATTTTCACCCAGTAGAAAAGAAAGCGAAAAGACCAATCAGATATTTTGGCAAGCACCTCCGCCATGCCGTCCTCAGTGCTCAACATAAAAAATAACACTAACCTTTTTAAGTAAACTCTAGCGAGACAGAGAAAATGCTGAAACAAAAGCCAAGCCAGAACAAATGAAAGACTATTCAACAATTAGATTGGCCATGAATTCTGTCTCTAGCTATTAACGCTGCCTGTCTACTAACCGAATTTTTGTTAATTCGGATAATTAATCATGGTTTAAAATGAGAAGTTGTATTTATGGATTCCCTTTGTATTAAATTATCGTCAAATGATGTTTACTAAAATATTAACATTTTAGATTTACATAAAAACTAGCGACAATTTCCAATGTGTTTTATACTTAACCTGAGGTCGGCTGATAGTATCTCAACATTCCCTCCCAGTTCCACTCATCAGCCACTCTCAACCATAATAACCAGGCTCAAATGTATTATCTCTTTCCCCGATGTTTCATACTCACCCATTAATTGAAACACTTTCTTTCACACACCCACATAATGGGAATTCAAGTCTCCTTATATTCTCAGTATTTGCTATTTTTCTTTAAGAGCCAAAGACTAATTCCTTAATTTGAAAGAATTCAGGCGGCGAGGAGATTTCTTTGATATATTTTAAGATAATGAATAATAATCCCAAATCTCTGAAGGCAATTTTTTTTTTATAGAAACAATGGTAGGCAAATGAAGATAGCCTTCCCTCTGATCCATCATGGAGGTTTTTGGAAACCTTCTGATGTATGTCCAGGAACCAACTTAAGATTGTAAAAGTTGTTTGTAGGCCGGATCATCGCTGATGAATTTATCACTAATTATCATTGCTTACTCTAATATATTCTTCTCTATTGGTTCTTTATATTATATATTATATTATTCTATATATTATATTGTATTATATTTATTTTAATAAATTATATTAATTTTCATTATATTATATATTATATTATTCTATATATTATATTGTATTATATTTATTTTAATATATTATATTAATTTTCATTATATTATATTATCATATTCTTTATTGGTTTTTAATAATATATTCTTCTCTATTGGTTTTTATGCTGCTTTGCTGTGTTCGACTTGATATTTCTGTCGTGGAATTTTGTTTTTATTCGAAATATATCTTCATTTGTGAATAGAAAAGGGGTGTTTCTGTCAAACTCCTCTATCGGCTCCCTTCTGAAACAGTTTTCTCTGTTATGTGTACCAGGCCACCTACAGTATCGTACACTGTACCAGAAAGTATGTTATCTTAAAAAACCTTCTCCAAAGTAGGAACATTAGCAGGGTCATCGTTTGGGGAGGGGGGGGAAGGGGTATTTGTCCCCCATCCTCCCCAATTATTTGGAGAGAAAAAATTATAATATAGCCCATCCCCCTTGACTATCCGGATATGAATCCCTCTTGTCCCCCCAATAAAAAGGCTGGAGCTACGCCTCTGAAAATTAATAATGGGAAAACTGAAGTGAACCTTAAAAAATGTTAAGCCAAAGGCTAAAATGTGTGAGGTTTAAAATATGTATTTCTTGTTTGTTTTCTTTTCTTTGTTTTCTCTTTTTTTTGCATAATGTTTTAGTAGTCTTAACAAATGTTTAGTTGTTCTAGTTAAAGTTTCTTTTGTTGTGTTTTTTTTTTCTTTTTTCCTTTATATATTTATGTGGTTCCCTAAAGATTCCTGTGGACCTCTGAATTTTCCACCCTATATCATGTGAGTGTACATTCTTTACAATTCAGGGTAGGCAAAATATTTTCCATTTTTACATCATAATTTCTTTGATTAAAACTAATGTCCATATTAATTGATCAACCAGCTGCTCATCATTTTACTAAAAGTAAGATGTGATATATCTTTTTTTTCAGATTTTAATTAAATTTTAGTTTTTTTTTTTTATTATATGAGTTTTGTTTCTGTTTTTTTTTTTATTGCCTAGAAAGGCTTCTGAAGTTGAACTAGAAAAATCAGATTTTTTTTTTTTATATATATATATTTCTACTTATATTTCCTTGAAGGTTGAAGAACTAGTTAGAGAACTCGAAGAGCAAAAGGAACTATCGGCGAACAGGCTTGCAGAATTGGATAAGCTTCATCAAGACTACAAATCTGTACTGCAGCAACTGGAACATCTTAAGATGGATGTGAGTAAAGTAACCTTTAAAATGTAGTACTATAACTAGTCATAGGACGACAAATCAGAGTCAGAAAGCGTCAGTTTTCAAAAGATCAGGATTGATTAAATTTTCCTGATAGTTGAAACGATTCTATTGTGTAATTCAATTTTTCGTAAAAAAGAAAATTAATATATCTTACTGAAATCAGAGATTCTCATCTGTTTGAAAAATAAAGATAAGCACGCGCATAGGGTTGGAGGACCTTTAGGCTTGCGCATTTCCTCAGAATCTTAAAATTTTAACAATTTTACTCATGAGAACTTAAACTTTTTATGTAATTTGTTTATATTTTTCTAACTTCAACTATTCCACAAAAAAAAATGCCAAAACGATGAAAAGAAAGGTGTATCAAAATTAGCGGTGGAATATTTAGTTGGAATCAAATATTGCGATAATCGGGGTGTTTGAATTAGACCCCGGTGCCGCGCCGGCGGATCGACCGAACGCCACCCCCGGCAGAGGCGGCGGCGTTCGGTCGACTTTAAATTAATTTTGCTGCAATTCTTTATTGCGTCAACCGCAAAGTCGGAGCTTTTCCTTCTCGTGTGGTTTAGTATTTCGATTTTCCTGATTAGAAATCAAGCAGGGCTTGCACTATCCCCGAATTCTCGGGTATATCCCCAAAAATCTATGCGTCACCCCGAAAAAAATTTGGTTCCCCGAATCCCTGAAAATCACGCAATCACGGTGCCACCCCTAGCGTTTTATCACCAGTGACTTTTTCTGCCAAATATTACTTTGCATACCATAATTCTTCACTGCTCTACTGTTCGTTAGTTTTCGTCTCTTTTGTTACTTTGCATAAAAACCAGACAGATGCAATATGCTATTGCAAATATTGCAATATACACACTTCTTCATATGTTGACAAAAAAAGTATCGTCTTTATGAAATGAGTAAATCATTTCGAATGCAGTTTCCGAATCGCTACTTCTTACATCATTCTTAGTCAAGAATTTTATTTTCAAGTTTAATAGAATTATAGAACGCATTCACTATTATACAGCTTCAGCCTTCAGTTGGATTTTGAAATTGACAGCTGACAGATTTTTTCTACAGCTGAATTGTAAGTTTGCAGAATTTTTTTTCTTTTGCGTTTTTTGGATAAGATTTTCTTAATGTTTAATACTCAACTGTTCAACGCCTGACAGAAAATACAATCTTCTTTCTGAAACATTTTTACCCCCCCCCCCCTTCTATTGAGACAAAATTTAGCTATAGACTAAGCTATGTACAAGATTGGGGAAATGAAGATTGAAACGGAAGTGACCCCAAAAATATGATTCATAAATAATTTGTAATTTTTGCCTATAGGGGGGGGGGTAGGGGGCTATCATTTTTTAAATGATAACACCTCATTTTTTTTATTGAAAGCAGGCATGCCAAAAAGATAATTATTTTTTTCATTTAAAGTGGAGACAGAAGAAAATGATATCAAATTCCCTGGGAAACCATTGAAATATTTTGATAGACCCAGGGCCTCCCATTGGGACTTGTTCATTGTCTTGGGTATTTTGTGAGTTCTCATTGGCTAGTGGCCAAATTTAGCTTTTGTGTCTACTCTCGTTTATTAGATTCTTTGGATGTTATTGAATGCCACGGCGAATCAATGACTCATTTTGCCAATAATTTGAGGTATATCTGAATAATTTTGACATTTTTGTTGTTGTCATTGTACCCCTTTACTCATACCCTCAATTTTTTTTCAAGGAACACTAATCTGTTTAACGTTATTTTGAGTGTTGTTTGAACCATATAGTGACCTAATTAGTTATAAAGTAATTTTTTTTTGTAATGTAAAGCTGAGACGGTATCCTATCAAGGTGGTATCCAGAGGGGGGGGGGAGGTAGGGAGGTATTACATCTAAATGATAATATCTCGATATTTTTTCAATGAAAGCAGGAATGTCAAAAAGTTAATTCTTTTTTAATTTAAAGCAGAGACGGCATCCTATCAAGGTGGTATCCAGAGGAAGGGGGGGGGGGTATTGAGCTATAATATTTAAATGATAATACCTCGATTTTTTTTAAAGCAGGGATGCCAATTATTATTTTTTTTATTTAAAGCAGAGACGGTATCCTATCAAGATGGTATCCAGAGGGGGGGGGGGCATAGGGCTTTATTATATTTAAGTGATAGTACCTTGATTTTTTTTTATTGAAAGCAGGGATGCCAAAAAGTTGAAAAGTTGACAAAAATTAACAAGATTGATACAGTACTTGTATAATTTTATCGTCCAAAGGGAAAGGAATATATGCGTCCAACCCGTTTTTTTTTCTTATTGATGAAACGTTTTTACTTTGAAAACATTCATTCATAAGTACCAGACAGATTCACACTAAAACGAACTGGTGTGACGAAAGCAGTATCGACATCCCTACCTAACGTTGCGGTCGAGTGACAATGGCGCCGGTCTAGTGCCCAAGTTACATTAAAAGGTCAGGTCATAATAAAAGCTTTCAATTTGGGAAGATCAAGGAGGAGTCTTTGTCAGTCTTATGACCTCAGTGTACTAGATGTTGCAACGTTCTTACGTATCTACAGTGGTTTAAAAATTTCGATCACCCCACAAATGATTACCAAAATATGCACAAATATAATAAATGTAACATTTGGAATATTATAACACTTTTCAAAGCTTTGAAGAAAAGCAAAAGGCTAAATACCCCTAACTACGCTTGAAACCTATTTTAAAAAGAAACTCTTTGGAGAATTCCATGGATATGACCATAGCAGAAGCTTGAGCCTGGGTGAGGATCAAAGAGGAGTATTTGAGTGTTTTGACCACAGGTAACTTATTGTTGCGACTTTCTTAAATTTGGTAATTTTTGTGAGCATTTGGAAAACAAAGCTTAAACTCAATAACTGATTCTAAGTGTCTTAACATTTTGCTTGGATTAAAAATGACAAATTAGGAAGAAAAGTTCAACATCTTCCTGGAGCTACTTCAGTCTGCATGTTATTTCATTTAATTACATTTAAAACGGACGAGCTTTTCATTTTTTACGTAAGAAAATAGCTGGCACTTCATTTTTCTTCATACCGAATAAACCATCAAGTGTTTTTTTTTTCATTGTGATTGAAGTGTTCTCATGGGAAGTGTTCATCATCTATTTTTTAATTTAATACAATTTACTCCTTTTAGATGCAGTTTATAATTTGACTGATATTAGGTATTTATGAGCTTATAATTTGGAATGGATCCCCAAAAGAAAAAATGAATAATATCCAAAAGAGCATCCAAAAGCAATAAAAAAAACAGCAGTTCAGCCTTATCTTAAATGTCATATATTCTATAAAGAAGCCAAAAAAACTTTAAAATGCATTTTTTTTAATTGTTATTAAAAACAATTTTTTAATATAAGAAAGGCTTCTTAGGAATTTAAAAGAGCAAAAAAAACAAAAAACAATCAATATCAAAGTCGCCCATTTCAACTTTTTTAAAGGTGACAAAACAGATATAGGCAAAGGGCATTATGAAAAAATTAAGCTTCTAAGTTCAAAGTTGTATTCAAAGTTTTTACCCAGATAACTGACGAAATTTGTGATAAGGTATATGAAGTTTCGTATGCAGCAATGCTCGATGAAAAAAAAACTACTAATTTTGATAATTGTTTATATTAAAAATACATAGCTAATAGATACTTCAACTACTCGTATTATGCAAGGGTTCTGAAACGCCACAGCCATTTCGTTTCTATCAGATTTCTACTTCTCTTGATGAATAACGAAGAAGACCAGTTTCCAGCCAGCGACTTGTGAATTTCTTAACTCAAGAATAGGCTCAAATCTGTTGTAAATTGAAGCTGTGATTTGAGAAAGCCTGATGAAAAAATTAATGTTTGCGGTCAACATTGATCGTGCCGGTGGCGCGCCGCCGACATCTTACCGGCGGTGCGGCGGCGGCGCGCTGTTTTGCCCCCCCCTTCCCCCCCACCGCCGCCGGTCTTCCCTCATCGGCGCTGCGCCGGGGTCTAGTTTAAATTACATCAAGAACCGAGATATTAAGAAATAAGTTGCAAAAAATAAACAGCAAATAAGCAACAAAAACAGATAAGTAACAATAAAGTTTATAATAGTAATAAAGTTTTAACTGAATCTTCTTAAGTAATATTGCTTGAAAAAAAGTAAACATATAATCCCAGTCCAGGTTGGATCGGAATTCTACCGAGAAGCGAGTTACTATTCCCAATTCTTGAAACAATTCCACTACTCAATTCAGCTCAATCATAAAAAAAAGTAATTATATATATATATATATATATATATATATATATATATATATATATATATATATATATATATATATATATATATATATATATATATATATAAACAATTGCTTGAAATTCCCTGACCATATTTGTTTTTTTTTCTTTAATTGATAACTTGAGATTACTTAAAAAAAAGTTCAGTTCCAGCTTTGATCTTTAGTACCTAGTCAATTGTAAATTTGAACCTTTTTTTTTTTTTTTTTTTTTTTTTTTTTTTTTTTTTTGTCTACATCTTTTTTGTTAAATTAAATTTAAAAAAAAACAATTTTTTCAGCTGAAAGTAAGGAGTAACATTAAAAAATAAAACGAACAGAAATTATTACGTATATGAGGGGGTACGCCCCCTCGTTAATACCTCGTTCTTTACGCTTGGTACTAAAAACTTTTTTTTTTATTATTTAATTTTGATTGTTTCTTAAATAATGCTGGGAAATCCGTGATCTTTCTTCTAACAAAACTCCACATTTTTCAGATAGGAGCTAGAAACATCTATAGTAAGGTTCTTTGTTACGTTGAATCTGATGATGTGATTTTCATTAAGATTATATGACTCTTAGGGGGTTTTTCACCCTTTTTTCAAAAATAAGGCAAATTTTTCCCAGGCTCGTAACTTTTGATGAGTAAGAATAAACTTGATCAAACTTGTATATTTGAAATCAGCATAAAAATCCAATTCTTTTGATGTATCTATTGGTGTCAAAATTCCGTTTTTTAGAGTTTTGGTTACTATTGAGCTGGGTCACTCCTTACTTACAGCTCTTTACCACGAACTGTTCGATAGAAAAAGAGACAAGCTATCCGAAAAACAGAAGATATAGAAATCTCAGTGTTCTTGGGGCCACGTACCTTCACTTCCCCTTTTTACGTTCTACTTAATATTAATTAACCTAATATAAATTTTGCTACGTTGTCAAATGAGCTATATTCACTACGGAATTTATTACGGAAAAATCGACCTTTTGCATATAAACAGTCAGTTGCTTTGGTGTTCTCATCGAAGCAACTCTATTAGCTTCTGTGACCTACAAGATCGACTGCGATAATTGTAGATTTTTTGGTTCTCTTTATTTCTTGGTTTTGGTTTTGGATTTTATTTGTTTTTAGGTTATTCTAGTTTCATATTTGTTTCATCAGCGTTGAAGATGCCTCGTTTTCATACAGGCGAGATATCCGCGTCGTGTCAGTTTTTATCTTCTTTTTTCTACTGGCCGTATTCCCGTTTGTCTGTTCTTTGTTGAGATTTCTCTCTTTGTTGTTCTTTATTCAAAGCCTTCCTCTAATACCCTTCCAGGAAGTTCCAATTTTTCTTTACGACATCCTCCCAACCCAACCGTGGACGACCTGCTTTCCGTTTAGCCCTAGACGGTTGGCCGAAAAAAAACAATCTTCGGCAATCTGTCATCCTTCATCCGCAGAAAGTACCCTAGCCACCTCAACCTTTCTCTCATTATAGCCCTAGAAAGCGGGATTGAACCACACTCTTCATACAGTATACTGTATGAAATTCGGTCAGTCAGCCGGGTACCCAAACTATGCGTAGGCAATTTCTCTGAAAATATCTAGGAAATCTTCGTCCGTTTTACGGAGTGTCCATGCTTCAGAACCATATTTGACCACTGACATCATTGTAGTTTCCAATATCCTAATCTTGGTTCGCAGAGTTATCTTTCCATTCTTCCAAACTTTTTTTAACTGTGAAAAAACACCCTGACCCTTGGCTATTCTACTTTTAACATCTTCACGGCACCCACCGTCTTTAATTATAATACTACGTAGGTAAGTCAAGCTATCCACTTCATCAATCTTTTCGTTTCCCCACTCCACGTTTTCATCTTCACTTATTCCTAGCCTTAGCGACTTAGTCTTCTCTACATTAACGTTCAAACCTCTTCTAGCACCCTGAACTCGGAAAACCTCTAGAAGTTCACTCAATTTGTACACACTTTTGTTTAATATTACTCTGTATTAAGATTCAAATTTTTGTGAAGGCAGAGAAGCCAGTGTGCTGAGTAATTTTGTATTTAGTTATCATACATAATGTCTTAAATTTGCCCAGTGTATCTGTTCAAAGCAAAGGCTTCAAGTTTGTTTTTTTTCAATGCTTTCCTAAGTAATTGTGGTAAGCTATGGACACTAAGGTAGTCTCACCAAAATCATCCCTGGTTTTCTTATCAGCGACTATAGTTCTTTTCCAGTTCGACTCTCTCTCTCTCTCTCTCTCTCTCTCTCTCTCTCTCTCTCTCTCTCTCTCTCTCTCTCTCTCTCCCTCTCTCTCTGTCTCTCTCTGTCTCTCTCTCTCTCTCTCTCTCTCTCTCTCTCTCTCTCTCTCTCTCTCTCTCTCTCTCTCTCTCTCTCTCTCTCTCTCTCTCTCTCTCTCTCTCTCTCTCTCTCTCTCTCTCTCTCTCTCTCTCTCTCTCTCTCTCTCTCTCTCTCTCTCTCTCTCTCTCTCTCTCTCTCTCTCTCTCTCTCTCTCTCTCTCTCTCTCTCTCTCTCTCTCTCTCTCTCTCTCTCTCTCTCTCTCTCTCTCTCTCTCTCTCTCTCTCTCTCTCTCTCTCTCTCTCTCTCTCTCTCTCTCTCTCTCTCTCTCTCTCTCTCTCTCTCTCTCTCTCTCTCTCTCTCTCTCTCTCTCTCTCTCTCTCTCTCTCTCTCTCTCTCTCTCTCTCTCTCTCTCTCTCTCTCTCTCTCTCTCTCTCTCTCTCTCTCTCTCTCTCTCTCTCTCTCTCTCTCTCTCTCTCTCTCTCTCTCTCTCTCTCTCTCTCTCTCTCTCTCTCTCTCTCTCTCTCTCTCTCTCTCTCTCTCTCTCTCTCTCTCTCTCTCTCTCTCTCTCTCTCTCTCTCTCTCTCTCTCTCTCTCTCTCTCTCTCTCTCTCTCTCTCTCTCTCTCTCTCTCTCTCTCTCTCTCTCTCTCTCGTCTCTCTCTGTCTCTCTCTGTCTCTCTCTCTCTCTCTCTCTCTCTCTCTCTCTCTCTCTCTCTCTCTCTCTCTCTTTATCTCTCTCTCTCTCTCTCTCTCTCTGTCTCTCTCTCTCTGTCTCCCTCTCTCTCTCTTTATATCACTCACTCTGTCTCTGTATCTCTCTCAATGTCTCTGTCACACACTCACATTCTTGATCATTATAACTCTCTCGCACAATAACTTGCTCTCTGACTAAGTCTGTCTCTCTCTCTCTCTTTCTCTCTCTCTCTCTCTATCTCTCTCTCTCTCTCTCTCTCTCTCTCTCTCTCTCTCTCTCTCTCTCTCTCTCTCTCTCTCTCTCTCTCATTCTCTGTTCCTCTCTTCCTTATATTATGCTACTTTTATATCTGGCTCGTCTGTACCTATACCAGTAATTGTAGTGTATTTAAGGCAAATAATCTGGCTGTTTTTAGGGCAAAAAGCTCTTCTCTAGTTCGACTCTCTCTCTCACTCACTCACTCACTCTCTCTCTATCGCTCTCTCTCTCTCTCTCTCTCTCTCTCTCTCTCTCTCTCTCTCTCTCTCTCTCTCTCTCTTTCTCTCTTTTTCTTACTCTCTCTCACTCACTCACTTAATATCTTACTCACACTTACTAATTGAAGTGTTTTTAACGCAAATAATCTGGCTGTTTTTAATAGTTCTTATCTAGTTCGACTCTATCTCTCTCTTTCTCTCCCTCTTTTTTTTCTCAGCCTAGGGTTTGCTATCCTGTAGACAAGAGGTGGTTGTCGGTCACGAAAAATCTAACGCTCATGTAGGAAATTACATTTTATTCAATGCTAAAGCTTAATATTTGCAATATATGTACGCACAAAAATAAAAATAAATTAATTAACTGCCTGAATCAGTAATTAATAAAAAAGACAGGTAGCTAGTATCAATTCATTTTTTTTTTTTTTTTTGCTAATCATATAATTTTGTTTATTTTTGACTATTATAGATCAAGCAGCTTCCAGAGTCTGTTATAGTTGAAACTACAGAGTACAAATGTCTTCAATCGCAGTTTTCTGTTCTTTATAACGAGTCAATGGCTTTAAAAACGCAGTTAGATGAAGCACGCATTCAATTAAATAGTGTTAAGAATACTCATCTCAGGCAAATCGAACAGATGGAGGTAACAACTGATACTTTTTTTTTTATTTTCTTCTTTTCAGTTTTCAATCAGAATTAGAGAGGTTTGACAGCTATATAAAAAGGTTTCTTACGAAATCTCTGGGTATACACGTAAATAGGAAGTGGGGAGGGGGGGGGCAAGTCTGCAGTATTTTTCAGAAGGGATGCGAAGATTTGACAAGGAGTTATACAGGGTCGTTCCCAAAAGTTCCGGTAATTTCGTTGTAAAGATTATTTATTTTGCATAACCATACAAATGAGCTAATAGTTTTCCAAATACTGTCTTCCAGCTCAATGCGCCTATAACAACAATTTACCCAGTCTTTGTAGGCTTCCGCGAAGGTGTCAACAGGGTCATCACGTAGACAGGTGGTCAAAGTTTTTTATCCCTTCCAGCGTCCCATGGTGATTTCCTTTGATGGATCTCTTTATTCTCGGAAATAAAAAGAAGTCTAGCAGGACTAAATGTGGGTTGTATGGCGGCTTGGGAAACGTAGCGACTAGCGACGCCTATTTTCTCTGGCAATTCGTAAACAATGATTGGGGTGTTACTCGGCGCGTTATCGTGATGTAAGATTCAGTCGTCACGATGTCTTTTTGGGACCGTCAAACCCTGTCCTTAGTTGTTTTAGCACTTCAAATTAATACCCGCTGTTGACAGCCTTTCCTTGCTGCACAAATTCTTTATGTACTAAACCTTCTTTGTCAAAAACACAATGAGCACGAGCTTTACCCTCGATTTGCTCGTTCTTGCTCTCTTTGATCGAGGATTTACATTGGTGTGCCACTCTGACGCTTAGATTCAGGATATTCGAAGATCCGTGTTTCGTCACGTGTGATGACTGTGTTTAAGAAGTCAGGATCAGTTTCGAAACGTTCAAGCAGGTTCTGAGACATCGTGATGCGCTGGGTCTTCATTCCGTCAGGAGTGTGGGTAAAAATGGGGACCATTTTTACCCACACTTTCCTCATGTTCGAATCTTTGTTCAAAGTTGGTGAACAACTCTTTTCGGCACTACTCATATCAGCTAACATCCGAGCCCTCAATCGTCGATCGCTATTTAATAGTTTTTGCACATTTGTCAGTTTTGGTTATTGAAGGGCATCCTGGGCAATCTCTCGTGCCACTTTAAGATTTGGATCTGGAACATCACGTCATCCCCATAAGCTTGCTGCAGCATCTCAAGCGTATATGCACCATTCTTACTCAGTTTGGCCCGAACAATCGCATAACGTTGCTCTGTTTTGTGTGCCATCACTGTTCCAACAATTTTTTTTCATGTTTCAAACATGCCCTTCACGCGATGAGAGCTCCTGCCTCAGCTGCAGCCCACGGGTGTTTGAGCAAAATCACTCACTTTTGCTGAAACCTGCTACCTTTGTTTTGCTGGGAGTCGTTGCGCTAGGGCGTTGGGGAGAATAAAGGCATTTACCACTACACCACTTAAATACCATAAAATCACTTTACCACAACTGGTGGCAGCGGAGGTATTAAATGATCCCACTGCTGCCACTAGTTGTGGTAAGGTGGTTTTTATGGTATTTAGGGTGGTGTAGTGATAGATGCCTTTATTCTCCCTTTATAGGGGAGGTAAACTATGGCCCTAAGGTAATTAAACTTTGGTAGCGTGCCTTAGGCTATGACCGGACTAATTAGGCGTACCAGCTGGGTATTTTCGAGGGACTAACTGTAGATTGTAGAGAGGTTGGCTATAATACAATACTTTTATTCAGTTAACATATATTGATACAAGGTTTGATAATATGTATATTTTCTACTTAGATGGGTTGTCCCATATAGACATCAAGTCCCAATAAACTTCACTAAGATATAATAAGATATTAAGGCCCTCACATTATTTTAATAATGTTCCGAAGTATTCCCAAACACGTAACAGACGGACATGGGTTTACCCTGAAAATCAAAGAGTCCCGACCTCAGTCTAAAAAATATGTGTATATTTATGAAAAACCGACCGAGTCCATCCGGTTAATTGACGCACTTAGCCGGGAAATTGGTTATTGAGCAAGTTCCCTCCAAGCTTACACATTCCAGGATGTGTATCTTTATCTTAATAAAAAGTGGTATCTCGACACTTTTGTATTTGCGTCTTAATATTTTTACTAAATTCCAAATTGACTTAATTAGAAAGCTTTACCTCAAAAATATGGGAAAAGGGAATTAATTTTAACAAAACTTTGTGCTCAAGTCAGTTATTTTAAAGTTTTGTCTATCAGTTTAGCTATTTCAAGATTTTCTCTTTGTCAGAAATTAGTATTCTGTAGATGGTAGTCCATATTATTCACATATGTATCATATGTGTGTCAAGAAGCATGTAAGTAACACTGGGTTTATTTAAAAATAAAATATACATCTTCGATTTCCTGAAGCAAACTTGTACGGGAGAAAATCCTCCAAATAAATCAATAAGCCAAAAAAAAAAAAAAATCATAATTAGAGCTTAACTGACCGGACCCGAAAACCACCGAACATCCAAACAGCACCTAACAAAATTATAGACATGTGTCTTATAGACCGTGATTGTTGCCTTGAGTCGTATAATTCCTTGCTCTGGTCTGGATTTGAATAAGCGATACTAAATTATCTTAATTACGGAGTATATTACTCCTTAAAATAAAAAATAAAAGTTTCTTTTTATAATAATTTCAGCTCAGTAAAGGTTTGCACTTTTTACTATGGAGAAAACACAAACGGAAGTGCCATTTTAAGCCATAATTCTCAATAGTGTAGTCTCAGGGATCTCTACCTCCGCCATCCCCTTTGTATAGAGGCGGAAGAGCGATACGCATGCTAGATTTGCAGTCCTCTGTGCTTCGTGTGGGGGCTCAAGCCCCGTTGTTGCCAATCATTTGACCTGGAGAAGGGTGTGTGCCTCTGCAAGGTCAGTCGCTGTGAGTCTGGGAAACTGATAGTTAAATGAATTCCCACGAACAGTTCGAATTTCAGATGCCAAGTGTGGCGGAAAACGCCAGGTCCTGCTGTAAGTTCAACAGATAAGCATTGATACATACGCAGGAGGGAGGGAAATCCTCTAGGCCTAGCTCGTCCCCCAAAATTGATATTTTTCAGGAAGTCTGACCCAATTGTTGTACCTCCTTTTTTTTATATTTTTTGGTTCATATTCTTTAGAAGAAAGGCATACCTCATGCTGAAGAGATCTAGAATTACGAACAAAAGAATAAATCTTGTTTGGTGTTCGTAAGGTATACGGCATTTCACTGCAGAGCTCATTACCAAGAGTTAGAGATGTGGCATTAGCGCTTGGAATATCAATATCTCTTTTGCCTTTGGTCTCTTGAATAAGGTTATATTTTATTTTGTTTCTCTCGCATTTTGCACGAGATTATCATATTAACCATTGTCGTCTGGTAATGAGCATTTCATGAAACGGCCTATAATATCTAAATTGGAATGTTCCTAACCTTTATTATTAGCCTGTCTATCAACTTTATTTCTTTTTTCTTTTATAATATAAGACCTTGTTCTAAAAAGAGATATAGCTCTAAAAGGAAAAAACAACAGCAAAAAAAGATGTATATCTTTTAGGCTTGAAACGGCAGAGGTTTTCTTTATTTGACCCTGGTTCCTTTCCATATAACTTTTTTTTTCTTCTTCAAGGCCTAAAAAAACTTTCTTCGCTGGCAGCCTTGAACAAAGGTCATAATTCTACGAACTCTTTACCATGCAAACTATTGCCCTCTGGTAATGGGCATTTAATATTTAGTAATGGGCTATGTAATATTGCCCTGGTAATTAGCATTTTTAATGAAACAACCTACAAAATACCCAAACGACAGGTCTTATTTTTCTTTTTTCTTGTAATTTTGGATCTTTTTCAGATAGGAGGAACGATTTTTGTGTTTGGACGCTAAAGTTTCTTGTTTATTTGATGTCTTGTTGCCTGGGTTCTGCTTTATTTTTGATATAACATCTTTTCTTCCACAAGGCAGAAGAACTTATTCGGCAGAAACAGCTAAGAACAGAGGTCATAACGTTAGAAGATATGCTCGCCCAAGTTCGTAAGGAGTATGAAATGCTTCGTATTGAGTTTGAGCAGCAATTGGCTGCTAATGAGCAGACGGGACCTATTAATAGAGAGATGCGTCATTTAATAACGTCACTCCAGAATCATAATCTCCAACTTAAAGGGGAAATTGGAAGATATAAGAGAAAGTACAGGGAAGTGGCTGTTGACCTTTCTAAGGTTTGTTTGTTTGTTATTTTGTGTGGTTCTTCTCATTTTTTTTCTTTTTTTAGTATATTAGATCCTTTTACAAGTTTCGCTTTGTGGATGAATTTATTATATGGCATGATCTGTGGAGTCGTATCTGTGCAAATGCAAGCTACACTTGTAGGCCGACAGGTCTGTAATGTTACAGCTTCTAACCTTTTTGCAACTGGGGGTGAGGAACAGTGGAGGTATACTGAAAGTATTTATCTTGCTTTAGCGGTTTCATCTTTTCCATTTCTGAAAATAGAACGGTGAACAAGGCTGAAATATATCAATTTTCTATACGGATAGGGCATGTGATTCTGGAAAATAATTAAATATTTAGCTCATCGTGTTAAGTAATGTTGATTTTTTTTTTTAAGCTAAAATGGATTTCATAGGAATAACACCAGAAAACCGATGAATTTACCTAGTGTCATCAAAACTTTTTTTTTCATATCATCTACGCTCTTTTAGGAGCAATGAATTATTATTCTATATATCCATTTATTCATCTGTTTCCATCATGTGTTATCCATCTATAACCAATCACACGAAACAAAAATGATTCTACTGTATAATCAAGTAAAAGGGTATATTTCGCATGTAGATGTTGGTAATATAACATCTAATCTCTAAACATTCTATTTTTAATTTTTGATAAACTTGAAAACACCCATTTTTTTCTATCAATCTTTGCGAAATCTTCTATCAATATTTCCCTGTCGGGAAATATTACAAATACGACTCCACATTTTATCACGGTAGTTGATTAAATGCGAAAAATATCACAAGAACTGTTTGGTAGGGAGTAAATCTACGTTTTTTTTGCTTTTGTTGAAGAATAAAAGTAAAAAAATATTTAGTCCCACTTTTATTAAAGCAGATTTAATGACTCCAATGTAATTCTAATGTTTAATGACTAATGTAAATCGTATTTATATATATATATATATATATATATATATATATATATATATATATATATATATATATATATATATATATATATATATATATATAGATCATCAAATAGGCTTTGATTGGATGCAAATGATCGCTTGACGTCACTTTCAATTGATCAGAGGCCTTTTCCGCTGACAAACCTACAAAATTAATGCGGGCAAAGTTAATGAAAGAGAAATTGGCATTTCATTGAAAAACATATGTTTGTTAATCTTTCAATAAATAGAGACACAGGCAATTTAAATATTGACCCAATTTATGATAGCCTTTTGAAAAATGAACCAATAGTCACGAAGGGAATTAAGATTGTACAAAATCACCAGGGGACGAGATTACCTACTAAACCAACAAGAATAGCTAACAAGAAGATTATTTCGCAACATAATAATTGACTTCATTTCAATTTTTACACTTTTTTACTTAGTTGCTTTGGTATTCTTATCGAGGTAGCTGTAACTCTAATAGCTTCTGTTCCCTAAGTGGATCGGTTGCGACAATGATATTTTATTAATATTGATGGTGGTTTTATTTGTTTTTATCTTTGTTTCTTTTATGCTGAGGACGCCTAGTTTACATACAGGCGAAACATCCGCGTTGATTTAGTCTTTCATCTTTTCGCACTCTCGCTTGTTGTCTGTTCATTGAGTTTTACCTCTCTTTGTTGAAATTTTTTATGTTAATAACCTGTATATCTTATGTATATCTTATTTTTTTATGTTAATAACCTCTATATCTTATTTTAAAAGATGTTATTTGGAGCCAATATAAGAGGAACTTTTATTTAAGTTTACGCTGTTCTGCATATGGATACAATGTGAAGTACCAGGGGACTGAGGTTCGCTTGATAAAAAGAAAGACTTTTTAATCTCTTTCGCAAAACGATCTTAATTTCATTTAATTCTATTCTCTTTTAGAAAGTAAAACCATTGGGGTATGGGTATGTGACGTCTGGTTATTTATAACGTCATTTGTATAAAAAATGTTTTCCAAAATAGATTAAGGCTCTAAGCGAATTTTCCCATTGTCGTTTATTTATCTAGATCGTTTTCTCATCACCAGAAAAAATTATCTTATTATCTTCTCTTTTCTTTGTTTCATACGACGTTAAAGTTTGATACTCCTCCTAATTGTGCCCAAGGCTTTCAACCTTCATGTGTCTCTAAGTTCAGTTAGCAGACGATTTATGAAATATTAATGCGGCTGAGAGGGGGAAACAAATTTTCCCGAAGGTGTGAGCTCTCTAGACCTTTTTTTTTTACGACGTAAAGCTTTCGGTTTCCGTTTGAATGAAACCTCTTTTGATCTTCTATGACCATTGGTTTAGTACCATCACCCCTGAAAAAAAAAAAAAAAAAAAAAAAACAGATAAAACTTTATCCTTAATCTTTTTTCTTGAACAAAATTTTAAACCCAAAATTTTTGCAGATGGGATCCTGAAACCACTACAATAAGGTTCTTTCTTTTCTGATATGCTGAATCTGATGGTGTGGTTTTTGTTAAGATCCCTGAACCTTTTTGAGGTATTTCCTCCCTTTTCAAAAATTGGGCAATTTTTTCAGGCACTTTGCTTTGATAGGTGAAATTAAACTTATTAAATTTTATATTTTTGGGATCAGCATAAAAAGTCTATTCTGTTGATATATCTGTTGCTATCAAAACTTTTTTTTTTTTTTTTTTTTTTTTTTGCGGTTACTATTGGGCCGAGTCGCTCGTCACAGTTTGTTACTACAAACTGTTTGATAATTATACTAGGTAAATACATATTTTATGAATGTTACGCTTTGCATTCGACTAACCTAACCCACTACCTTTCTACTAGGCACACCCTTTAGGCTATATTTGAAAGAATGAAGTACTTTTCAATCAGTAATATTATATATCTTTCAAAACTGGTCCAAATAAATTGTGAGTTGATAAAATCAACCCTTTTGATCAATAACATATCGCTTTGTGAAAGCAAGAATGCCGTAACTGACACCCCTAGTCAAAGTTAAGTTACGAACCCTACCAGAGTTAATTTTTGCGAGCTTTCTAATGGTGTAGTTCGTTTTGTTGCACGATGCCTCCCGGCTGAGTAAATCAAAAGTTCAACTTTATCGTAAGTGCGTAGTTTGTTCATCTAATGACCAAACTGCTGGATTTTCAGCAGGCCTCCAAGATCTATAAATACGCTAATGTTCCATTTTCCAAAGTTAAGCAACTTCAGTTTAAACAAGTCTACTCGAAAAGAGTCGGTTACAAACTGTCGTTTTTTGAAGAATCAGTCTCTGAAATAAACATTGCTTTGTAGGGTAAAACTAAGACAAGGAAAGACACTTCTTCGAAAAAAGTTGTTGAGTTTCTTGTTGTCCCAAAGCTGTTGGATTTCAAACCTGTTATTCCTATTGAAAAAATCAAAGATTTGCGATCACCCTACAGGTTGCAAAGATGCAACCTTTAGGCAAGACATGGAAAGATGCAACCAAGGAAAGACACTTCTTCCACAAAAGTTGTTGAGTTTCTTGTTGTCCCAAAGCTGTTGGATTTCAAACCTGTTGTCCCTATTGAAAAAATCAAAGATGTGCGATCAGCCTAAAGGTTGCAAAGATGCAACCTGATGGAACCTGCAAAGATGCATCCTACAGGTTGCAAAGATGCAACCTCTAAATCTAAATGTCGAGAACTACAAGTGTGTTTTTGCAAGCATGATTCAACACAACAACCAACCAACTACTACAGTACAGAGAGCATGCCCAGAAGAAGAAGATTCAACCCTCCTCCCCCCATAAAAAAAAATCTGAGAACGGGGACATGCAGTAAAAACAGACCCAAAAAGTTACCTTGCTTTTTTTTGTTTGTTTTTTACCAAGTAGTCGAAATTTCTGAAGTTGTGTTATAATTACTTTGTATTAAATTCAGTTTAAAAGACCAAAGTAGTACAAAAAGGTAGAACCGCCACGTCTAAGCTTTAAGATAAGCCTTGGCATTCCTCAGATAATATTGATGAAAGATGTCGTAACAAAGTGGAAAAGGAACCCAACCGCTGTCCTGCACTTTTGTTGTAACTACTTTACCGGCAAAAAAGGGCGGGCTAAAATGTCGTGTTTGTTGTTTGTTCGACCTTTTGACCTAGTAAATCTCATCCAACAGGACCAAAATTCTACAAAGAAGTTTCCCTTACTAGTGGCTTTAAATTGTCGTTTCATCCGTTTTTCTTGGAATTTTAAAAAGTGTGGTTACGACATTCTTGTTTTCACAAGGCGATATATGTAATAAATACATTCCAGTGCCGTTTTTTCCCATGAAATGCGTTCAACTTACACTCTAAACGAAAATTGTAATATTTATAGTATTGATGGTGCGGCAGGGGGTGGCAAAATCTGCATTTGATCCTCCTCCCCCCCCCCCCGTGAAAAAAACCTAGATCCAACTCCGGGATGGGGGGGGAGTTGGTGAGTTTTAAGGATTGACTATCATTTGTAACAGCTTCATCTGATATCTATTCCACCATATCCATTGGGCTACTTCTTAAACTTTTTAAACATGTTTCTAAGACAGTTAGATCATCAACAAGTTTCCATGCATCTGAGAAACCAATACCAAGGTTATTTATCATTACAAGAAATAAAATTTGGGATAAGAGGGATCCCCCGGGCACACCATTGTAAATTGGGAGGAGATCAGAATATACATTTGGGCTTTTGACAACTTTTGTTCTATTAGAGAGGAAAGACGCATTTACTCTAATTATGTAGTGGTTACTTTGAAATTCATTGGAAGTTTATCACTAATGTATTACGGTTGCTTCGATCGAAAACTTTTTGTAAGTTCACCGTTATAATATTAAACTTATTATAATTATATAATGTTGTTATTTACTATTTCAGAGGGTATAGTAATGATTGTTGTGTAAAAATCCTCCTCAGCTGTGTTCGGTGTTTCTTATCTGGTTAAATGCTTTAATTTGGATTGCTTAAGGCCCATTCACAATGAGATTTTGCTAGCCCTAATTTTAGCTAATCAGAATTTTCCCAAATTTTGTTGGCCAATCAGGAAATTTTAAGAAAAATGGTATTGGCTTAAATTAGCACTAGCTAAATCTCGATATTAATAAAACCTCATAGTGAATGGGCATTTATATATTTGGACCATCCATTCTGAAATAAAATGAGTTGGATTCTTAAGATTATAGTTGGAATCTAGTATTATAAAATTACAATAAAAAAATCCATCCTTGTTTTACACTATGAGCGGCAGTGTGCTAATATATGTGATTTTGTCTCTTTTGTATTGTAGCTATTGCTGGATTTTATTTTGTCAAGAAAATTTTAGTATGCAATGCATAGATACATACTTACGTGTTTTTAAAAACATGTGACCATATACTTAAAAATAAACCCGAAAACAGAAAGAAAAATAGTAATTCTCAATAAATTTAAGTCAGTGCCCTCCGGGCTTCCCGACCCCCCCCCCCCCCCCGAAATTTTTGTCTGACTCGAAAGAAACGTAACAAAAATGAATGGAAACAAAATCGTAATGCCTTTTTAAAAGTTATTTTGCAAAAAGTTATTTTGCCTTTTTAAAATAAATAACGAGGGTTGTATCCAAGATTTTTGTGTGAAGAGGGGGGGGGGGTTCCAGAATTAACTTTACAGAGCGGGGAAAAAATTGCTAATATGAATTTTCGTTACTTCTTGTACACATCAGACAAGAATTTCAGGGAGAGGGTCAAAATTACTCTGATTCGCGTATCCTTTTCCGACTCTCTGCATTTGCAATCAAAATATATTAATTAGCTTGATTATATAAATGCAGGATAAAGGATATCAGTAGAAAAAAATTCGGGAAAACAAACACAAAAACAAACAAAAAACAAAAAATTCACGGGCTTCCTCTGTAAAACATCTTAACGCGATAATTAGGTCTCACGAAATAGACCCGCAAATACCTTGAACAACTATACATCTTCTCGAAAAAAAATGTCAATTAAATTCACCAATAATGCATTGGTAATTTTTTCTTCAAGTCCCACGGAAGAGACTATATTGAGAATTATCTTTTTCAGTTGCGAGCTTAATGTCATGGATTTATGTTGACGTTTCAGAAATAAATCATATTTCATATGCTCAAAAAACACGAAAATTCATCTGGAATTCAGCATTTTTTTTTTTTGTTGAGTTTTATTTTAGTTGTGTCTCTTTGCCTTTTCAGACAAGAAAAGAAGCCGAAGAGACTCAAAACAAGATAACAACTTTGGAGCAGCAATTGTCCGCCAAAGAAGAAGAAATTCAAGCATCGATTATGAAAGAGGAGCGAAAAACGGAGATTAAAATTGAAGCAAACGATGACCCAGAGGTACTGCCATAGACGTAGCATAAGATATGATATTTATTTCAAAAATGTCATCACGTGCCCCGGAGTACCGAATTCAAATTTTCGGGTCAATAAATAAAAGCAGGACAAAAGAAAATGCAACGAAGGCTAAAAGACTGGCAAAAGAATGCCAAAGTTAAACATGTCAGAATGAAAATCCATTTATTAGTCATTATTTAAACTGAAAATGTTCATAACATGTTAAAAAAATAAAACAAGTAAAACTCGTTAAAACGATATAAAATAAAGAAATTTAAAGAGGCATTACAAAAATGAAGAGAAAAAACGAGAAAACAAATACCAAACATGTATTAATTTATGATGTAATAATTTATGGTAACTACACATAGTGTGTATTGCTATCTTGCGCTTTTGAAACAGTAAAGGTTTCCTAAGGCATTTAGAAAGTGATTTTTAAGTTGAAACCAGTTGAAAACTGATTTGAAAGCAGGCACAACTGGTTATATAAGTCTACTTTTCTAAACTGATTGATTTATTGCTACCACTCTTGTTAGATGTATGGTTGCCGTATTGCTATGCTTTTTATTTATTATCTTGCATCTATTCGGGTTATTAGTCTTTGAGTAATGTATTTTCTCTTTTTGTCTATGAATATTTATAGTGAAGGCTCTAATACCCAGTATGTGGACGGCTCAATTCCCACCATATTGGCCTATTTCCTTTCTCTTTTTCAGAATATTATGACAATCAGCTACTCAAATGCATATACTGTATCTTAACTATCCCGCGTAAAAATCGTATTTAATATTTTTACACTTATAATAATTGCCATGAAATATTCTATTGGCAAACTATCATTTTATGATATTATCAAAGGTTCCATGGTGTCACGACCAGGGTTTCCACTTGGACATTGTTATTCTCAATAGTGTCATAGGTTTTTACTTTGATTTTCGCAATGTTCAGTTTAAATGTAAAATTTTGCGATTTTACGCAAAAGTTTGTGTTTTGTGATATGCAGCAACATTTGTCCGATAAACAGCATTTTTCTTATGTAATTGATTGAAGTCAGATGTATAGGACCATCTAAATGCAGCAGACACAACGCAGTCATAAGATCAGTAAAAAAAAACGAATGAAAATTGAAGCAGCTTAGACATATATTAGGCTATATTTCTTATTTGTGACCAAAAAATATGATTTTTGTGTTTGTTTGTATTTCTAACAAAATTACAAACTTTATGCTCCGCAACATTAAACTGAAAAGTATTGGGGCAATTCATATATTTCCCCTAATATCTATTTGTCGGGGTGTATTTTTATGGTTTGTATTCTTTTTGTGTTGCGAAAGAAACACTTTGGCTCTGCCCTTTTTTGAGCTGCCAATTTTGGTTTATTGCATTTTAACGAAACTGTGAACCTCAGGCCTGATTGCTGAATGTTACGTGATCGAAAGCTGTTTATTTTTGGGGTCAAGGGGAGGTTTTTGCTGTTTCTTTAGAATTCTTGGATTTAGAATTCTTTGTCCGAGAGGGGGAGGGTTCGAATCCTAGTGCATCCAATTATTTTGTTTTGGGACGGGGGTCAGTGGCGTGACTCTGTAAGCTCAGCCAGAGTCGGCCCAGCTTTAAATGGGTACCAGCAGAAATCTGGAGAAGGTAAACAGGAAGGATTTGCGAAAGCACAGGATGGTTGGCCCCCATTCCCTCATTGCTCTTCCTGGCTGAAGGGCCAAGAAACGGAGATCAGCACCGTCGGTAGGGACTGTAAAGTCCAATGCTGTATTCTTTCCTCTTTTTTTTTTGTTTTTTTAGCCAGAGCCTACAGTATTTGTGCTGAAAAGGAGATATATGGTTTGTGTTGAGAGAACTATCAGAGGTTGTTACGCCAAGCAATTATGGGATAATTCCTTAGCGTCCCTTAATATCTTCTCATAATTATTTATAGAAAATTTAGAAACCCAAAAAGCAACATTATTCCCACAGGTCCAAAAGAACTGCCATATTTTGTTACTAGCCCTATTTAATCTTAATTCTGGTTGAATTTGTTATTTCATTTTCTGCGTTTGGGACTGAGGCATAGGAGTGGCATCAAATGTGCCTCATAAACCTTAATTGTTATCTTGTTCCAAAAGAAATTGAAGCTTTGCTGATGGAACCCTTGTTCTCTTGTACCTTTTGCTCCTTTGTTAGTAGTACTTTTTGAAAGTTGGCTCGCGGGTGGGAAAATCAGCCTTTAAAATCGAGAAAGACATATTTCTATTAGTATCAATCGCTATTCCTCGAAGAGTTTATCAACGAATATTGCATCACTTCTTTATTACAAACATTTATTCTCGGTATATTGAAGATGTATCAAAATGTTACTTTATTACAAACATTTATTCTCGGTATATTGAAGATGTATCAAAATGTTACTTTATTACAAACATTTATTCTCGGTATATTGAAGATGTATCAAAATGTTACTTTATTACAAACATTTATTCTCGGTATATTGAAGATGTATCAAAATGTTACTTTATTACAAACATTTATTCTCGGTATATTGAAGATGTATCAAAAATTTACTTTATTACAAACATTTATTCTCAGTATATTGAAGATGTATCAAAATGTTACTTTATTACAAACATTTATTCTCGGTATATTGAAGATGTTTCAAAATGTTACTTTATTACAAACATTTATTCTCGGTATATTGAAGATGTATCAAAATGTTACTTTATTACAAACATTTATTCTCGGTATATTGAAGATGTATCAAAATGTTACTTTATTACAAACATTTATTCTCGGTATATTGAAGATGTATCAAAATGTTACTTTATTACAAACATTTATTCTCGGTATATGGAAGATGTATCAAAATGTTACTTTATTACAAACATTTATTCTCGGTATATTGAAGATGTATCAAAATGTTACTTTATTACAAACATTTATTCTCGGTATATTGAAGATGTATCAAAATGTTACTTTATTACAAACATTTATTCTCGGTATATTGAAGATGTATCAAAATGTTACTTTATTACAAACATTTATTCTCGGTATATCAAAATGTGAAGATGTTGACAACTTTTGCTCTGATACGTATCGGAAGAAAATATATAAAGAAATGACTAAAAAATTACCAAAGTTAAGATTCTATGCAAACTAAGGCCTATCTAGATTCGGTGCAAGACGACCTGACTGGGTTTAAAACCGAGACCAGTCGAAGCTGCACTTAGGCTTTCCAATTTTTAATCTGTATGAGTGAAATGCAAAGTGGGCACATGATACCTCCTCCTCATCCCGCTCCTCTATCTCCCAACCCACTTTTTAGCAGAGTCATCCACATTACACCTTGCTTAACGTAGAGTTGTAAAATTAATTTCAAGGTACATAGTGTTACGTGCATAAGCTAGGACTTTGGCCGCTCCAACATCGTCTCTTAATGCCCTTTGGGTATGTTTGTATAAAAAGAAAGTTTGGTCTTAATGGTGTTAGATGAACCACTTTTTTCTTCTTCTTTGTGTTTCGGGCTTTCATTGCTTCTAGATTCAATCTAAAAATTAGGCAATTCCAATTGTTCCTAAAACAAGATAAATATGAAATTCCACTTAAATACCAAGTTTCTGGATGAACATTAAAATCAGCATTCTTAATTTATTTATAAGTTCATCAATTTTCTGAAAAGAAGATAATTAATAAACCTTTTTTATTAGTTTCTCTAATTACTCTGTGAAAATAAACGCTTTTATTCACTATTCGGCAAAATTACTATTCGGCTTTATGTAAGGGTGTGCGGGTAACTGAACCCCCGTATAACCGAACGCCTGTGCAACTGAAACCTCGTGTAACTGAACCACCGGGCAACTGAACCCCATTTAACTAAACCCTCGTGTAACTAAACCCTCGTGCAACTCAACCCCATTTAACTGAGCCCCCATGTAACTAAACCCTCCATGTAATTAGACCCCCGTGTAACTGAACCATCGTGCAACTGAACCACCGTGCAACTGAACCCTCATGTAACTGAACCACTGTGCAACTGAACCACTGAACTCAGATTTTCAGTTCTCTAAAAATACTAGGCAATATCATTGGGTAAAACACAAGTTAGAATTTTTACATTTTCAACCTTGTTGAAATTGTTTGTTTCTTAAGTTCATGATAGGAACGCCTGTCAAAAGTATTCACGAAAAAGCTTTGTTTTATTTTTGCAAAAGAAAAAGAAAATCCGATATCACAAACCATTAAAGCTGATTTATTACTCTGTTTCAGATGAATTAGACCTTTTGGACGTTAAGTAATAAACATCTGTGCTGACAATGTTTGACTTTGTGAATCTAGATAACGAATTTTGGTCAGATGTCTTTGAGGACATTGCAACTAAAAAGGATATGGGAGTGGGACTTGTTGCACTCCAGCCTTTTTTTCAACATTCCTTCAACTTGCCCTGTTCATGTTTAGTTTATTAATAAAAAATAGAACTTGACAAAATACATAGATATACATATATATATATATATATATATATATATATATATATATATATATATATATATATATATATATAATACATGAAAAAAAACAAGTCTTTCAACTAAATCTTCTAGCTTGCCCATGAACTTGCTATGGCAAGTTGTCTTAGGGGCATGCCAGGAATAGAAAAAAAGAGAAAATTTTAGTACTAATTTATAGCACAAATTAAGTATACCAGAAATACTGATAATATATAAAAAAAAAAAATATATATGTATATGTGTATAAATAAAATACATAATTCCTTGCTGAGTTGCTACTGGAGTCACCGTAACAAGAAAAAAAGGAAAAACTATCCAAATAATCCACCATACTCCTTCACATACCTCAAACAACAAAAGAAGAAGAAGAAGTTTTCCAAAGCATTTGATATCATTAATAATCATATTAATGCTAGTCCATAAATTTATAAGTAAAATAAAGCTTGTTGTGTCATTAATTGTCTTATCATTACTACTCCACCTTGTAGTAATGGCAATTGGGACAGACAGTGCCTTGCTTGTTTGAGTGTTATAATTGTGGCAATCAGACCTAACCTCAAACATGCCTGAGAAGCATAAAGGTAGATTATTATTATTATACTTGAACATAAATAACTGGTGATAAAAATCCCGGAAGCCAGCAGCTGGTAGAATTTTTGTCTTCCATACTCCAATCTCACAGAATCACTATAAGATTTATTTCAAAGTAACCTGAAAGTTTTAACTTCATATCCTCAGGTTTATACCCTTAGACACATTTATACCCTCTCGACACATTGCAGATACAACGTCTTTTAAAACTGGGTGCAAATTGTGCTTCTTGATTTAGTTGAAGATGCTCCTAAATATTTTCCAAACAATGTGATGGCTGATACCATCAGCCATTGTAAATGTTCCTGCTATTTCCTTTTCACAACCAATAAAGGAATAAATGCTTTTTGAATGTGTTTGGCATTCTTCTTGACATTTCCCTAAGGTTTGAACTTAATACTGCATGCTTTTTTTTATTTATTGGATCAAACATGCCATCTTTTCTTGATAAAAAAAAGTGTATATGTTAGCAAAAGGCAACTTGTATAACTTACAGCCCTTGCACCAGCGGCTGAGGGTTATGAACCATAGCTATTTAACTATGGTACAGTTATTTAACCTTTGAACTGTTTTAAATAAAATGGCTGTCTCAAAATTTAGATCGGATGTATTTAATTCTTTATTTATTTGAAGGCTCAATGAGAGCGGTAATGTTTTGGCATCAAAATGCGCCCTTTGAGGTATATCCCTCTCTTCCTAGCTACAAAACAATCAGATAGCCCCATTGCAGAAGTTTCAGTTCCTTTTTAAGTTTTTTTGATTTGTCTGTTGCTTACAGTATTTGTCATTGGGAAAAATACGAAAATTTTTGTTTGGTGGTTTTCTGGAGGATCTTTCATGAGAAGAAAGTATTTGCACGGAGGGGGGGAGGGGGCAAGATTTACACATAAATTATTTTTTCCACTTCCCTTAGAACTTCTCAATTAAACTAAAAAATAACACGACTCAAAGAAGATTTTTTAATTTTGAAAAGCATAATTTCAGCGAAGGGGGTATTTTCTTGGTGATGAGGTTTCCGTGGGGGAAGGAGGAGAAATTTCCCGCGGCGGAGAGGGGTAAACGCTTTGACCCGCGGAGAGTAATGAGGTGAAGGGAACTGCAATTAACAGACATAAAACAGTGAAAAATGTCTTGCTTGAAGAGATCATGATGGCCAATTTTTTTTGTTTATGTGACAAAATAATCAAGCATTTTTATAAATCATCTTGACAGTAATTTATATAAGGACTTCAAAAAGCAAACAATTCCAACAAGGTTGAACATGTAAAAATTCTAACTTGTATTTTACCCAATGGTAAGTACGGTGGTTGCACGAGGGCTCAGTTACACAAGGGTTCAGCTGCACGGTGGTTCAGTCTCACGGTGGTTTAGTTGTACGGTGGTTCACTTGCACGGGGGTTCAGTTACATGGTGGTTTAGTTAAATGGGGGTTTAGTTAAATGGGGTTAAGGTGCACGAGGGTTCAGTTAAAAAGGGTTCAGTAGCATGAGGGTTCAGTTGCACGGTGGTTCAGTTGCTCGGTGGTTCAGTTGCACGGTGGTTCAGTTTCAGGGGTTCAGTTGCTTGGGGCTCAGTTACACGGTGGTTCAGTTACAATGGAACCTTATATATAAGACAATTACTTCAGTAATTCTTATTACTCTTTGGCATCTGTCTAATAACGTTTAATTTTTTTTGCAGGCGTCAGAAGAGAAAGGCAAGATAGAGGATAAGCTTGAACTTGAACACTCAAGCGGCGATGAAGTCAAAAAGGAGACGAAAAATGAGAAGGTGGTTCCTGTCGAGTCAGAAATTGTTCGGGATCTAAAGTCTCAGCTGAAGTAAATACATTTGAACTTTAGGGCTTCTTTTGTTTCTAAATGTAATGTGTTGCCATATGTATGGTGTAATAGCTCCACTCAAAGAGGTAGGAGGGATGGGAGTATTTAAAGTTTGGTGAAAGGATAAAGGTAAGTGACAAAAGGGTCTCGCTATCCATCTGTGAGATAAAAGGTAAAAAATAAAAATTTAGTTTACGCTACATCTAGAATAGACGAAACATAATTTCTATGATTGTTCACTCATGATTTTTTTTTTTTTTTTTTTTTTTTTTTTTTTTTTTTTTTTTTTTTTTTTGTGAGAAAATGTTCCGACTTCACAGTCAAAAATACAGCAAGAGTTACAGCAAGAGTACTCTCTCCTATGAATTCTTTATAGCCGTCTTTCATGTAGCTTGATCGTTCCCTTGTATACTACTACAACTATTACTCACAACTCACCGCAGCACCAAGCCGCCTGATGCCAACACAGCTACGCAAGCTCCTCCTCCACCCGAATCTATTCAAAGTATCCTTCTTTAAACCCTCCCAGGAAGTTCCCACCCCAGCCGTGGACGACCTGTTTTCCGTTTAGCCTTAGATGGTTTGCCGAAAAGGACAATCGTTGGCAATCAGTCATCTGTCGTTCGCAAAACGTGCCCTAGTCACCTCAACCTTTCTCTCATTATAGCCCTAGAAAGCGGGATTGGACCTGTTCGAACATAGTGAAAGGATAGGTAAGGTTGAACATGTTTATAAAACGTCGTTCTTTAACCTAGGAAAAAGATAGTGCAGTTTGAGTAAGTGTTTAAAACAATGTTTTTGAACATAGTAAAAAGGTAGTGAAGGTTCAACAGATGTATAAAACATTGTTTTTTGAACATGGTAAAAGGTTAGTTCAATATCAGGTACTTAATTAGCCTCGTGATGCATATTAAATAAAAAAGAAAATAAAATTGAATAAGCCTTGCACAAGTTCATATTTATTTATGATGTCGGGGATGCCTTTAAGAAGAATTGAAATAGAAGTGGCAAGTTCTTTTAAAGAAAATGTTTCTACGTTTGTTTCCGCTTTTCACAGGGATGAATATTATGAAGAAGAAATAACCAAACTAGTTTTGTTTAAGTGCTTAGTAACATACAATTTAATAGTTAGCATAAGTAAAGCAACCATTGATATTTCATTGTGCTTCTATCTGGATTGCCCTTTTCTCTAAAATATTTGCTAAAATGACAATTCGTAGTAGTACAATATTAATCACAGATTTGCCTCCCGTATTAAACGAAAGGCAGTATAAGTGTGATATGTGTAAAAAAAAATCTTAGTCAGATTTCAAGTTTACATATGCATCAAAGAATTCACACATAGGGAAGACAAAATGAGTGTGATGTATGTAAAAAAAAGTTTACTCAGATTCTTCATTTGCATTTACATAAAAATAATTCACTTTTATCCAGCTCACCCTTATACAGCAATCTTAGTTCGTTAAGTTTTTAAGTAACTATAATAACATTGAAATTCAATATATAGGTTATAGTAAGTACTGTCAGTATCGATTAAGAAACATTAACTCGCCTACAAGAGTTATTTTTGCCTTCCTAAAAAAAGTGGCAGAATTGGGTTGTTGTTTTTTAGATAGTTTGGCCCATACGTAAATCCCTTATACTACTTATTTTATGTATTAAAACTCTGAACGCCGGTACACAATTAAAAAAAAGTGGCAGAATTGGGTTGTTGTTGTTTTTAGATAGTGTGGCCCATACGTAAATCCCTTATACTACTTATTTTATGTATTAAAACTCTGAACGCCGGTACACAATTAAAAAAAAGTGGCAGAATTGGGTTGTTGTTTTTTTTTAGATAGTATGGCCCATACGTAAATCCCTTATACTACTTATTGTATGTATTAAAACTCTGAACGCCGGTACACAATTAAAAAAAAGTGGCAGAATTGGGTTGTTGTTGTTTTTTAGATAGTATGGCCCATACGTAAATCCCTTATATTATTTATTTTTGTATTAAAACTCTGAACGCTGGTACACAATTAATTTGAAAAGAACTTTTCAAATTGAACAAATAAGGAACTTGAGAGAACAGACCCTATAGGATTTATTAAAGCAGCTTTCGTAATTAGGAATCTCATTACTAACTTTTTGCTATAATCTTTATTAAAAGCGAAGAAAATCCACAGGCTTGAGCAACTTCTAACTTTGATTAGGTTTTTCAAATCGTAGCCATAAAGAGCCACATCAGTAACAGTTGTTGCGCGACAAAACTGGCCAGGCATCGCAAATTTTGTCACGCAGCAACTTTGTCGCAGCAACTTTGTCGCAGCAACGCAAATTTTGTCGCGTAGCAAAAGCAGCTTCGCTTTTTGCGATGCTAAAAACGCAAAAAGCGATGCTGCTTTGCTTGACGCTGTGGAATCCTGTAAGGGTATACCCTTATTCAAGTGCACGTTTCTTGTAGTATCAGTGAAGAAAGTTTTCTTTTCGTTCATTTAATTAAAAAAAATTGCAATTTGACTGACATGTTTTTGTGTTCTCTTTTTTTTCTGTTACAGTGAATTTTTAAGGTTTTTTTTTCACCAAATCCTAATAATCACTTTCTATGGTATCTCCTGGGCTCAGATAGTTGTGTTTTCATGTGAATCGATGGTTTCAGTGTTATATTGCTGATACCATTCGTGTTTTTGAAAGCTCCTGCGCCATAACAGCTTGTGCCTGGGCCATGACAGTGCATGACAGATTTTGTTCATGCTTTTGGTCTTACTAGATTTTGAGAAAATGTGTCTGTCAATAAAAAAGAAGATAAATAAAAAAAAATCGAAAAATGTTATTTTACATGTGATTCTCTCCTGTTATATTATGTTAAAATTTGGGTTGGACTTTTCTTGCGGAGAAAATATTAAATCTATTTTTTTTTTTTTTTTTTTTATATATATATATATATATATATATATATATATATATATATATATATATATATACTTCCAATGTTGTTGTTTTGGCTGTTTGTGTTTTTACCGGAAATGGTGCAGCAGAACCATTATGCGTCAGAAAAAAGGGCATCTATGTGAATGATGGGGTAGAAACCGGAATATAAAGAATTAAATAATTTCTCTCTTTAGGAAAGCTCTTGCAGACCAACGCGAAATGAAGTTACTTCTAGATCTTCATAAAGGGGCAAGTAAAGATATGCGCGAGAAAGCCCAAATTTTAGCATCTGAAAAGAAACTTCGACAAGAAGTAGAAGATCTGAAAAATCAAATTAAAAAAATGCAGGATACAAAGAGAGAGGATAGAAAAAAGATGGCTGAAGAAGATGCACTAAAAAAGATCAAGCAGCTTGAAGATTTGACTCATACATTACAGAAACAAGTTGCTGCCCAGAAATTGGTAAGTTCATTGGTAAGTACGCCTTCACTCCCTCCTTCCGTCCCTAGGAGACAAATATTGGGCAAAGGGGGGGGTATTTTTCGTAATATTCCGGATCATTACTGTGTTAGCTTGAACATGTACCTATTATAGAAAAATTTACCATACCTTCTAAGTCTCCTGTATTAAATTTAGTATATTTTGAAATTCAACAAAGAATTTTTTTTTTTTTTTTTGACCAGGGCAATTCGTACAGAAGGAGTTGTCGTAAAAAAAAATCGAAAAGGGCTGAATCGATTGGAAATTGAAATGGCTAGTGGCATTTTTAGTTAGGTTGCACTTTACTGAAATTAAAACCAATTACTGTGGATTGTCAGTTTAATATACATATACTGATATTTGATCCTTAAAGTTTCAAGAATTTTTTATTTATTAAAGTAAAAAAAAGTGAAAACATTTAAAACTTATTCTGTTTTCAGTAAAGTGCAAATTATGTTCTGGTCTTGAGAAGGCATGGGGGTTTTTAACCCTACTCATGTTACTTTTTGCTCGTCTTCAGTTTTGACTCTGTTATTTATTGTAATTTTTGTTCGTTTCGGGTTTCTTTTATTTATTGATGGTGTTATGTGGTAGGTTTACGCTTGGAAGATTATTTGACCTTATTTCTGCTCATTTTTGTTTTAATGGAGCTCTCTACTTTGAAAAACTTGTTTTGTGAGAAAAGTTTTTTAAATTAATCAACCAATCAATTAAATCAAATCAATCAATAGTAAAAAACAATCAAGTCCCTGAACTTGGTTCCTGAAGTTTCTTATTAAGCTCCTTAATCAGTTAAGCTCGCAGACAACACTAAAACTTTTAGAAGAACATGTATTATTAGTTTTGACATTATGAGAATTTATTAATTTGCTAATTAATTAACTAATTATGAGAATCAGTAAGTTATTTTTCCAAACAAATCTTTTGAAACACAAAGTGTTAAAGATACCTTATTATTTTTATTATTTTATTAAGAAATGAGTAGGTGACATTAGATAAATTATGAGATATTTTTAAAGAAAATTTGAAGGTCACCGAGAGAAGAGGAGGTGGGATTAATTAAAAAAAAAAAAGGATAGCTTTTTGGCCCTATTTCTCACGTGCGGTTGTGGTCGTTAGCACAATAGGACTTTAATTAAAATATAGAATAGTAAATAAATTAGAACAAGTAAATGATGGTATTTTATCAACCATGGCTCTTCAGAAAGATAGCACTATCCTGTTTGTGCTTAGACGCTTAGAATCGAAATACATTGTTCAACAAAGAAATTGAGCAAAAAACGAAAAATTCGCCATCATATTTCTCCTCCCATCCCCTCCCCCCTCTCCACAACGCTTTATGGCAGAAAATACAGGGAGACTGATAAAATGCAAAACACACACACAAAAAAAGAATGGCGACCTGCTGTCCCTACTCCTACCCGTTGTAAACCATGCCAGAGTGAGGTGTCAAGCGCAATAAACATTGCCAACATTCTGTCCCAACATGGACGGAAGCCTCTACCCAAGAGGGAGAAGTGGGAGGGGAAATAGAACAATAGAAAAGAAAAGAAGAAAAGATTACTTAGAAGTCAAAAGCAAAATTTACAATGTTCTGAAGGTGCCAATCGAGTGACACTCATTATTTGACTCAGTCCGAGCATTCCGGGATATTTTAATCAATCAGAGGATTGAATAAAATATTTCTAATATAAAATTATATAAATTCATATTTAATATAAAACTATGTAATATGAAATAATAACAAATCAATAATAATAGCATAAATATAATAATAATATAACAAGATAATAATAAATAATAATATATTTTTGATTAATATAAAATGTGTATAGCTATTTCATAATGTCTACTCGTTCCTCCTTTTCAAACCACGCCAGAAAAATGTCCTCCGTCCATCCTTCTAGTTCTTCTCAAAAAATATGAAAGATGCTTATGATTGGCAGTATTTTCGAAATTGTTTTTAGGGGTTACCGGGGTCAGGTTTGGTGTAGCGTAAAAGGTGATTAGAGGAATTACTCTTGCGGTTCATCAAACTACTATTTAAAAATAACTTCTGACAGAAAACGATAAATTTTGTCCAAGGAAAATTACCAAGCAACCCGACGCCATCGTATGAATTTTGGCTGAAATGTCTGATTAGAGCGAAATTTTCGGAATCTTTCTAGAAATTTTTTCGGGAAAGAAACTATTTTTGTAGTATACTTGCTAAAAGGGCTTGTTTTATCAATATCTTTGGCTGGCAAAAAGGCTCGTTTCGTGGGATTTTGTCGCCTCCATCCGCTTGCTATGGTAGGCAGCTCAAATCTTCGGCCGCTTGTTGTTATGACCTCAAATTTTTGGCTCTTTGGATTTATTTAGTTTTGTTTCTAATTTATATTAATCTGATTATTGTAACCTAATTTACCCTTCTTCTGATTTTTTCCGTTTTACTTGCATAGTCGTATCTCTTAGTTAGAGGCCACCGTCTGATCAACAAACTTCAGTTTTATCAGCGTTAAAAACTGCCAAATCTCAGAACCCCTTCTTCTGGGTTAATTTCTCCCTCCAACCTTCACCCACCGCGCAAATCCAAGTCCCCATGAATCAAGGAATATAAAGACGAAAGATACAAGTTGATCTGCTCAGCTGCTAATGAGACACGACCCTTAAGGTGTTTCAACAGTTATTGGTAAACAAAAAAAAAATAACCGTATTGCTGCTGCTGCTGCTGCTTGTTTTTTTCCTGAGAATATGTAATCCAAAACCACCATGATCCGCCTTTTTTTTTCGCACTTATATTTTTGGGACTTTGATAGTCCATTTTGGCCCCTTTCGTTCCATAACTTCGTTGGTCTTTTGTGTATTAGTATCCCCTAGATAAAGCCCACCTTCTATTGGAAATTTTAGCTTTAATGGAGACAAAACTGTAATACCTTAGAAGCCTTCTCCCACACTACTTCTCTCCAGTATTTCCCCAACACATTAATTATAAGCCCCAATTATTTCAGTAATATATCCCAAAATATACAAGTCCATCGACCCAGCTGATACCTAGACCAAGCTTACGTTCGGGTATTTATTTATATATATTTTTTTGCACACAAGCTGTTTTGAATCTGGATGGTTGACGCTCTATAAGTTTAATTTAGAACGATCGTTTGAAAAAAGTTTTTTTTACACTTTTTTCTAAGCTATTGTGATTTATGCGAAGTACTAATAAATGAAACAAAATGCGTAAGAATGTAACGTCATTCACATGAAAAATCTTTCTCCAGAATTAAGGCTCTAAACGAGTGGTTCGCAACAGATTGGGGCCATGTCCCACCTCGGCATTTCTAAGACCCTGATGCCCTTTCCCCTCGTGATATTTAAATTTTGTTGTTCAAAATTTTACATGTGTTCATCTAAAGGAAGCTTAAAGTTTATTGTTTTGAAAGGAAGAGGAAGCGCTTCTAAACGAAATGGAAGTGACAGGACAAGCGTATGAAGATATGCAGGAGCAAAACTCTCGGTTGATCCAGCAATTGAGAGAGAAGGATGATGCCAACTTCAAACTCATGTCAGAAAGGATTAAATCGCAGCAAGTTCAAAAACTTCAGAGGGAAGAGAAGGTACTTCTAGAGGAACAGGTAAGAATTTTTAAAGTAAGACATCTTCTAGAAGAAGAAGCCTTTTTAGCTTCTAGAAGAACAGGCAAGACTTTTCTTTGCTTTTATTTCTTATGAAACAGCGAGCACAAAAATTTAACAATGGTGCCAAGTATAGAAGTTGTCAATTTTTCTTTATTTTTATTGCCTCCACAGTGATGTGTTGAATATAGCCATTCCTAGGTATTCCACTAATTCATTGTGGGCATTGTACAATCATATTAAGGCTAGATACAAAAATCAATCTACAGCATGGTGGGCTGCAGATAGATTCTGTGCCGACAGCGCGCCAAAAGCTATGCTTGCGGGACTGTGCCATTGAACAAGGACAACAAAGAGTAGAAAAATAATGGATAGAATGACTTACTTGACAAGTCCAATCCGTCCTCGAAGGTCGTCTTGGGGCCTTTTTCTTCGTAATGGCGTGGATATGCCTTCTGTATGCCTCGAGGTCTTCTGCTAGGCGAAGAAGGTCGGAAAGGCGATGACGCGCAAAGTTCTCCTTTCGCCTCTTTTGGGGGATGACCGCGTGGACGAGAACCGTGAATTTGGTCTTCAAAGATGATTGATTTGAGCCACCGAAATTGCTAGAGCTGGATCTTGGTGAGGAATGTTAATTGGATTTTAAAGCGCTCAAGGAGTTTGACGTTTGAGATTCGATCAAGGTCGGTAACACCGGCAATGTGGTGGAGACATTTAGTTTCAAACGCTGCATGTTGACACTGGTCGTCTGTCTTCAACGTCCATGTTTCACATGAGTATATTGTGATGGGGATAATTGAAGTATAAAATCGTGTCTTAAGTCGTAGTGACAAATCTGTGCTTTACCTATGGGCATGAGGGCTTTGATATCTTTTGAGTAGTTGTTGTCATTGGTGATTATACCGCCAAGGTAGAGGATTTCTTCGACCCGTTGGACTTTCTCCATTAAGTTTCGGGTCTGAGTTAATTGTATTCTGCAGCTTTCATTGAGCAGCACATAGCCTTCGTTTTCGATGTATTTATGATCATTCCAAAAGAGCTAGTCGCTTCAAGAACTTTGTTAGCAACGACTTGTAGGTCCTCAGGCGTTTGAGCAATTTCGTTGATGTCGTCGGCATAAGCTAGTTTGTTAGTCGGGACGCCCCCTGTATGTTTGCCACAATTTGTTTTCACCAGGGATGGAACTGCTGTAAGGAAAAGGCTGTAAGGAAACAGTTCTGGGGACAAGATGCATCCTTGAAGAACACATTAACTTGCTGATAAATGGGCTAGTCCCAATTTCAGCAAATATATATTTGATGAAATATTTTTTAAAGCACTTTGAAGGGAATTTAAGTTTTTTGTTTTGTTTTTTTTTTAGTAGGCGAAAAATAAGAAACTATTGCCTAGAGATGTTGCAATTTTTAGGATTAGAAATGAAAGTGTGGCTTTTTTTAACATATGAAAGACAAAGTTTTTGTCACAGTCTTCTCAGGCTTTCAATTTTATTATTAAATATTTAGATTTTTAACGGTAAAAAAAAATATTAGTTCTTCTGAGCTCTTCGGAATCATCTACAGAACAGTTAATATTTTTATCCTTGGAATATCCAAGGATTATTGGGGGGCTGGGATGTAATTTAACTGACAGTGAATGTCAAAATCGGTAATTTTTATGGAAGATTCAGCTTCTCAACTTGCTATCATAGTAGTTCAGTTTATCTCCTCTTCTGAACTATACTCTATAATAACAGAATTGTTACTTATTTTGATATATTTAATAAAAGCCAAGTTCCTTATTTGGCTACCAAAAATTTGTGTATATAATAAAATAATTAACTAAATACATGAATAATAAACAAATAATAATAAACACTAGCTCAGCATTTTACTTTTCAGCTCTTTTTTTGCCTAAGGTTTTTATTTTGTTTCAGTTTTTACCATTTCCCACCGAATTTTTGCAATTGTTTAAAAACAAAGTCTGGATGTTGCAATTTTACATCCACAAACTAAAATATGAGGCTGTATTGAAACCACGTTAAATTGAATGTGATTCTTGAAAAAATAGTTTTTTATTCTTTGATTTTGAGTTAAGTTAAAATCAATTAAGATAGAAAGTTGAAAATCTACCTTAGGAGTGCGTGAGTGCAGTGCAGTGAGTGCAGTGCAATGAGTGCGTGAGTGCAGTGCGGGATTTTTGGTCCACTCTGTATTTTAATTGCCGTTAAAATTTTGGTGGCTAAATCCTTTGATTTTAATCAAAAATCATTTAATAAAAACAGCTATCGTAGTTACCGCTAGTGCCGCAACTAATTTCCGCTACCTTTAACCACATCATAAACAGTAAATAGAATCTATGAGCCTAGTAAAAAAGGAACGAATGAATTAGTGAAAAGATTCATTCTGTAGTGCACTGGTTCAAGCTTGCTTCAAACGCCCCCTTTAAACACCACTCAAATATCCCACTTTACAGGTATCTACACTAGGACTTCAAGTGGAAGCTCAGAACCAGGTCATACGCCGTTTAGAAGAGAAAGAGCGAATCCTTCAGAATAGTTTAACTTTAGCAGAGCGGGAAGTAATGCTTAGGCAGCAGGCTTTGGAACTCCATAAACGAAAAGCAATTGAATCAGCGCAGTCAGCTAATGATTTAAAGCTCCATCTAGGTAAGGCATTTTTATACTTTGAATTTCTTGCACCCTCAGTCTTTATATGGTATCAGTTAATGAAGGAAAAACAATTTTATTTAATTTGTAAAAAAAAGGTACTTGTTAATTAAACGCGCTCAAGAATTGCACTTAGGTTAGATCTCAGAAAACCGGTTTTATAGCTTCAAAGACAAGTGATGGGTAATAGAATGCATTGGACTTTTACTATTTGGGCTGTGTGTTTGCACATTAAGGGGGAGGGGTTAGGTTAGGTGTGCTGTCCATATACTTTACCCCCTCCCCTAATGTGCAAATATATAGCCCAGATTATATCATTATATAAACCAAAGTTTATATTTTATTAGGATTAGCCTAACTTCACTTCTTGAATGCGTTTCGTTTAATTGACAAGCACAAAAAAATTGTGTTATTTAATTAATGGGCTAATATGCATTATCTCAAATTTCTAAGGGTGGGCTAGAATTTTTATTTAAAAAAAAAATTTTTATTTTATTTTCTCAGGGTCTTAGCTTTTGATGGGTATCATTATACTTAATGAATTTATATATTTGGAGTCAACTTAAAAGGCAATCCTTTTTGATGTACCAGTTTGAATCAAAATTTTTTTATTTAGAGTTTTGGATACTATTGGGCAGAGTCGCTCCTTACTTACAATTCGTTACCACCATCTGATTGATCCATTCTCAAGGATATTCCCTAAAAAGGAGGATTAGAGCACTGTACAAAAAAAAAAAAAAAAAAAAAAAAAAAAAAAAAAAATCTGTCCAATATTAAATAGCTGCCAGAAGCCAAGACTCAATCAATTCTAGAATGTAGTCAAGATTGTTTTTCACTCCACTAATTGTTATTCCTTTCTTACAAACCATGGTCTTTTTTCGTCTACTCGTCTTCTAATTTCGTTTAGTTTCTTCTACTCCTAATTTTTTCATATTAACTCCGAAGTCAACGAGTTGGACGTGTAACTGAAGTCTTCTGGGCTGTAGCGTCTTCTTTCACTGTTTCAAAAGCGCCCACGTGCGAACTAAAATCTGGCTGTTCCTCAGGAAATCCAGAGCCTTCTTGGTAAATATTTTAAATTTGTGGATGCTCAACAGAGAGAGTCCGTTAAAATATTAATATTAAATAGTATTTATAATAATCATTTATAATAATATTAATATTTATATTAATATTATTGTTTATAAATATATTAGTGTTAATAATATATATTATAATAATATTAATATTTATATTATTATTATTATTTATAAATATATTGATATTTGTAATATATTATAATAATATTTAAAATATTATATTATAAAAAATTAATAATAATTTAAATATTAAATACATGGATGCTCAACAGAGGGTCCGTTTTCCAAAGCGTCAAATAGAAGACAAAGTCAGATTGAATGAGATTGAACTTCTATAATGTCCATAATAACTAACTATAATAAATGTTATAATAGCTATAATAACTAGAATATGTATGACATCTATAATAAGCCTATATTGGAGATATTAAAACATATTGCATTCATCTCAGAACCTTACATAAGTAACAAAAAAGAAAGACAGAAACGCCCAAAATGAGTGTTAATCTAGGTAAATATCTTAGCTCAGCGGTTGTTACAAAATCCACCCGTGTTGAAATACGACTGTCTTTAGCTTGTCCAGCAGTTTTGGTGTTCCATGGTGCCTGGCATTTAATGATGTCATGGTGTTAGGCATTTCCATGGCGTTTTACAAAAAGATCCTAAGTCCACTTTTTTCAAAAAATGATTTAAGCATATGGTTCAAAGGAGCTTGAAGAGATATATCGATAGGTCTATTCAAAATGGGCTTATCTTTAATTCTGACCGAGTCATATTGTTCTAAAAGGGTGTAGAAATAGCGCAAGTCCCTAATCTTCTAAGTAAAGAACAATTTGGCAATTTGAATATTTCCAGCGAATTCCGATTCGAAAGTTATCTATGAATCAGTCTTTAAAGTTTCACGTTTCTTGTATTCTTATATGTGAGAAAGAAATTTTCATTGTGTTTTATTTTCATTTTTCTATCCTGTAAAATTAGGAAAAGTAGACTTTGCCCTTTTTGCAAAACACTACGGATATAATAATGTCACAGTGTCTGGCATATTATATAGGAGAAATTTTTTGCCTGAATTTCTCCGAATTAAATCATAAAGAAGTATTTTAAAACTCTAAAAAAAGTATTTAATATAAAAAAACAGGAATGACAATTTTCCCTCTTTTTTGTTTGTACTCGTTTCTTGCGTTTGCTGGATTGGCTTGAGTAGTTTCTGAATTTGTAGGTGTGAGCTGTATTTAAAAAAGCTGCTAGAAAGCTTATTTATTGTTAGTTTATACAATTAAATGATTTTAGTTTAGTTTCATTTTTTATTTATTTGATTTTAATTTAGTTTTTTTAAGACCTTAAAAGAAAAAAGGTTAGGATGAGATTCGTCATGGATTCCATTTACTCCTCTCATGAAAGAAATTTTGAAAAAACATTTGGAACCTAAGAGAATTTTAACTACAAATATACCTTTAAATATTGAATCCCCAGCTGTGTGAAAAACTTATAAGTATTCTAAGTGCGTTGTCTCTATGTGCCTGCCTAAGTACTTATACTTCTCAGTTTCAGATCCAGGGGGCGCCCCCCCCTAACGTCGTCTAAAGTAGTATAATTTACTTAATTAACGCGTGTTTGCCTTAATTAAAATTGCTCCTAATGCAAATTTATCGGATCAACCTATTTTGCCCCCCCCCCCCTTCCTAAAAGAAATCCTGGATCCGCCCCTGATACTACTTAAAAAAAAACATTACCAATGTCTTGTTTCGGATCTTTATGCACAGTTACTTATTTCCATGTACCTAAGACTGAATAAATGAAGGTGAACAGGTGATGTTGCATAGCGAGAATACCGGTCAAGTGGATAGCTTCAGTTACCTAAGTAGTCGTACTAGTATAGATGGTAGGCACAGAAAAGATGTTAAAAGCAGGGTAGCTCGGCCCAGGTTTTTTTGTAAAAATTTTTTGGAAGAATAGGAAGATAAGTCTGCAACTAAGACTAAAATATTAGAAGCTATAGTGATGACAGTGGTCAAATATTATTCTGTAACGTAGGTGCTTCGGAAGACGGAGGGGGATTTTTTATATGTTTTGCAGAGGAATTATTTTTGGATTACTTTGGGTACCCGTTTGACTGACCGTATTTCAAACAATAAGCTGTATGAAAAAAGGTGGTTCTATCCCGCTTTCTAGAGCTATAACGAGAGAAAGGTTGTCATAGCTGGGATACAGAGGATGTAGGATGGCATATTGGCCAAGATCATCCTTTTTGGGCAACCAAATAGGATCAAACAGAAAGCAGGTCGTCTCTGAATGGGGTGGGAAGGGGGTCATGAGAAAGGATCTAAAGGAAATCGGAACTTCTTGGGAGGGTCTAAAAAGAGGCTTTGGATTGATTGGGATGGAAAAGGTGTATGCGCAGCTGTGTCGGTCTCAGGCGCCTTGGGCTGCAGTGAGTTATTATTAGTAGTAGTAGTTTGCCAACGAAATGAGGATTTTAGAGAAAATTTGTTAAAATGAAAGTTAAAAAATATTATAATTTCATATACCCACTAATTACTATAATTGGGCTTATCAGACACTTCTTTGAATGATTGCGTCACTCATACGCACCGTTATCTTAATGGTGGCAATTAAAAAGACCTCACTATATCACATGAATTTTACAAAAAAAAAACTTTGGAAAAGTTCCAGAAAAACTTCAAAATACGTTTTGAGCCTATTGAGTGTTGCTGAAGACCAGTCGGGTTTTTTTTTTTTTTTTTTTTTTTTTTTTTTTTTTTTTGTGAGAAAAGCAGAAATAACCCATTTTTGAAAAAAAAACAGAAACTTGAAAATGCCCTGAAAACGAAACAAAATGATGTGATGATCTTTTTTTGGCTTTTATTTTTATTAAATACGTAAATGAGTATGCAATCCTTATTAAGATAAATCAATGGTAATTCGAGTGAAACCTCCCTCACTTTTGGGTTTTATAATTGGAATTGTATTAATCGAAGTGATTTTGAGAATATATTTAGGAGACTGAAGTATTCTTACGTTTCAGACAAATATCACGCACAAGTAAAAGAGGCTCAGCAGACTGTTGGAGAAAAAACTTCTGCTTTGGAAGCTGAAGCTTTCAAAACTAAACGTATACAAGTGGGTAACTACCAATAACTTCCAAAAAAACTCTTTTTTCTTTCATTCTCTTTTTATAGCCTATGTGTTCAACTCTCTCTCTCTCTCTCTCTCTCTCTCTCTCTCTCTCTCTCTCTCTCTCTCTCTCTCTCTCTCCTCTCTCTCTCTCTCTCTCTCTCTCTCTCTCTCTCTCTCTCTCTCTCTCTCTCTCTCTCTCTCTCTCTCTCTCTCTCTCTCTCTCTCTCTCTCTCTCTCTCTCTCTCTCTCTCTCTCTCTCTCTCTCTCTCTCTCTCTCTCTCTCTCTCTCTCTCTCTCTCTCTCTCTCTCTCTCTCTCTCTCTCTCTCTCTCTCTCTCTCTCTCTCTCTCTCTCTCTCTCTCTCTCTCTCTCTCTCTCTCTCTCTCTCTCTCTCTCCTTTCCTAATATTATTTTACCGAATTTTTCCTGTGTTCATTTTATTTTGTACCTCGAAGTCGTGACCGACGTTTATTCATTCGTCAGTTCAAAGGATTTTAAAGAGCTCTTTATTCAAGTGAATCATTTTGGCTTGACGATTTCAAGGTTCCAATTTCAGTGTGTACTGTTGCATTGACCGATCTCTTTCAGTAGTTACTGGAATAGTCTAAATATTCTTATTTCCTTTCATTGCAAAAATAGACGAAACATGTTTAGCCTTCTTTCGGTTGATTTTTTCCGGGCTTTTACTGGATGTTTATCATTCTTCTCGTTGCCAGGGTTTTTCTGCTCTTTATAAAAAAAAAAAAAAAAAAAAAAAAAAAAAAAAAAACAGCAACAAATAATGCGTGAAATTTTGTCGATTGAGCATATTTGAGCATATGGTTGTGATTTGTTTTAAAGTTAGTTTTTTTCCTTTCCTTCTTTTCTTCTTTGCTATCCGTGGTGTTCAGTATTTACTGTAGAAAGGTTCCTCTAAATAAATTACATTAAAAAAAATCAACTGAAAGTAAGGAGTAACATTAAAACTTAAAACGAACAGAAATTATTTCGAATATGCGGGAAGTTACCCCCTCCTCAATACTTCGCTCTTCACGCTAAACTTTTTAAGAACTTTAAGAAAAAAATAGGATTCTTCTAATTAACCAACCTTCTTTTTCGGGAATCGTTCTTGAAGGACTGGGACAAAAAGTCATAGTTTAACATAAAGAGCGAGGTATTGAGGAAGGGGCAATCTCCCTTATACGCGTAATAATTTATGTTCGTTTTAAGTTTTAATGTTACTCCTTGCTCTTAGTTGCAAAACTTGTTTGTTTTTTGTTTTGTTTTGTTGTTTTTTTATCGTTTTTAAAATACTGGGAAATCCGGCTCCTCGTCCATAGAAAAATCCTCTAGACAAATCAGTCCCGATGAAAATTTACCCTGGACAATCGCCTGTAACATCTCCACATGTAAAACTGAGCCGAAAAAGAGAAAGTAAGACAAATAAGAACATTTTTGTATAGGAATTCTGGGAAATTCCCTCAGTGCAAACTTTCCCTGAAAAGTTCATCCCCCGCGGAAAATTTACCCTCCGCCAATCCTTGGAGGGGTGGGGGGAGGCTTCTCAATTACAAATACTATACGTAAACAATGGGCAAATCTCATAACATAACTACCTTTCCCCAGAGGCTTTGGTGGGAGGGGTCATGTTATCTCTAAAGGCATAGTTATTGGATCTTTCAACTATGCTGAACACAATGGCTATCTCAAGATTTTGACCGAACTACTATGGCAAAAAGGAGGCGTGGGAAGGGGGCTATCTGCCCTCCAATCTTGTTGGTCACTTAAAGAGCGCACTAGAACTTTTAGTTTCCGTTCGAATGTGCCGTCTCCCGATATTCTAGAGCCACTGGTTCAATTCGATCACCCCTGGGGAAAACAAATATGCATCCTTGATCTTTCTTTTGGCAAAAAAAAAAAAAAATCAAAATTCCACGTTTTTGAAGATGGGAGCTTGAAACCTCTATAGTATGGTTCTCTGATGTGCTGAATCTGATGATGTGATTGTAATTAACATGCATTGACTTTTAGGAGGTGTTTCCCTCTTTTTTGGAAATCAGGCCAATTTTCTCAGGCTCCTAGCCTTCGATGTGTAAAACTAAATTTAATGAATCTTATGTATTTGGAGTCAGCATAATAAGTCGTTTCTTTCGATATATCCATTGATATCAAAATTCCGTTTTTTAAAGTTTCGTTTACTTTTGAGCTGCGTCGCTCCTTGCTTACAGTTCGTTACCACGAACTGTTTGATAACAATAATAAGTAAGAGTTAGGAAAAGATTAAGATGTTGTACTTGAAGACATTGCCGTGAAATATTCCTCGAATTATTGCTGGTGTCTGTGCTATTCCTAATAGGTGTAATGATAATAAACGAAAGTACTAAAGTTCTATATTAATATTAAATCTAAGCGTGCTTGAATTCATTAAATTATGTTCATTAATATCAAATTTAATATTTAAAGTTAATTGATATTATTTTAAGTTTGAAATATTAATATAAAAATGTAACTGATTTTAAAAGTTGCGAAAGCTTTTCCAAAAAGGGGGGCTCTAATAGGCCTTTCTTGAGTCTCACCCATTAGGAGAAAACGGTAACTCCCCTCCTCAACACTACCCCAAAAAAGGTTGAAATGACTACTATAGGCATAATAGAACGAAAAGTAAAAGAAATGAAAGTAATGAATGTAGCATACTGCGAAAATGAATAATATTCGATGACAAAAGAATTGAAGAATTGCTATTCCATTATTCCGTGAAAAAAAAAAATGATGAGAGGACATAAATACTACGAATATATTTACCATATTTGCCGAAAAATATTTTTTTTGGCAATTGTGATAATAATTTTGCGTAAAATGTCTGAAAAATCAAAAATGCCGCTATTGATCTATGCTAACATAGTGGTGAGGTTTAGTGAAAAATTTCAGTTTAACAAGTGCAGCACGCTATGCAACGACCCCTATGCTATCCCTTCATTCCATGAAAAGAGATAATAATAGGAGTACTTGTTTATCAAGAAGAAGCCGAAAAATAATTTTCTTGTTACAATAATTTACCATTTTATATTATCTCATTATTTACCATTTTTATATATGTAAATGTTTTACCCTATTTTACTAGTTTTACATGTTTTACCAGTGAGTGGGCTGGACTCTGCAAAATTGATAAAGATGGAAAAGCAAGGAAAGTGGTTGGATGCTCCTGCGTTCTTGTTAAGGATTGGGGCGAAGAGACACAAACTACACAATTTCTTCTCGACTACGTCAAGAAGCAGTAAAACCTCTGCTAAATTGTATATCTGACACAAGATGTACGATTTTAAGATACAATTTACAAATTTTATACATTCTTGTTATTATATTTTGTAGTTGTGTCTTAAAAAAAAAAAGAAAAAAAAATCTACTTTCCGACTCGGGGATCTAACACCAATACCGAAGAAAGGCAAGCTGTCCACATAGTGCTCATCCTTTCGTCCTATTACTGTCTCTACTACTCTGCAAGCTGTTCGAGTTGATTTTTATTGATGAATTGACGGAAAAATGTTGTCCGACTCCTAATCAGTCTGCTTCCAGCCTGGTGTGGGATGTACGGATGCTCTTGCAGATGTGGCTAATGTCCATACTCAAGCAAATAGAAGTGGAGACAGTCTAATAATAGCTGGACTTGACATACGCAAGGCTTTTGATTCCTTATTACACGCTGTAATGCTTCTTTTTTCAGCAAAAAGAGGGGTAACCGTGCTACTATCATGGCATTACATGATATGTGTTCGGGTATTATATTTCGGCTGAAATTGCCTCCAGAAAAATTTTCACCCCCTACACCACGTGAATGACTGATCCCGGTAAGAAAAGGAGCCAGACACGGAGCTGTAACATCCCCCACATTATTCGACAATTACGTCCTGGATGCTCAAGCGCAATGCCCATCATCATGTATTTTGCAGGCTATAAACTTGTCGTTGGTCTGCTACGCAGACGACATCCTGAATGTGAGTCGCACGCTGCAACGGATTCCAGAGATTTTTGGAGTGCTGGCCGAGGGCTATCCTAGGATTGGACTTGAATTTAATCCTGGAAAATCGGAAGTAGTATTGTTTTATTGGAAAGATAAAACCCAAAATCTTAGCATATCTCTCTTGACAGCACGCTAATCAAACCGTTTAAACACATAACCTACCTTGGACTCCCGATTGGCATTTCTATTAAACACACACGTCAGCTTCTACTTTCACATATACAACGCCGCATTTGCACTGCTTATGCGACATTTATCAAGGCCAAACTTCGTTTCAATAGATCCATCCTTGCCACATTATACAATGCGATTGCAACCCCTCACATTCTATACTGTACACCTTTTTGGAAAATATTTACTCAAACAGATAAAAATAAGATCCACGGCACTTTTTTCCGGTTTGCAAAATATTTGCTCAGACTCCCTGGACCTTGGACGAGGAATACAAAAATAATGAGGATTTACAATATCACGGATCCACTGAAAGCGGCAGAAGAGATTGTTAAATTCAATAATAATCGTTAAACTCATCAGTGGTGGCCCACGCTAACCCTGTAGTTTTCATCAGTAATGTGAATTTTCTTTTCTCTTTGTTAGGTTAAGTGTAAGTGTCTTCTTTCGTTTTTCTTTCTTTTTCATTATTGTTTCTGTTGAAGCGTCTTTTCCTTTTTCATTTTCTTATTTTCTTTTATTTTTGCTCCGTCTGTATTTCTTGTCTAAACTTGACGGGTTTACAATAAATTCATTCATTCATTCATTTCCGAAAAATAATTTTTCTTGTTACCATAATTTACCATGATTTACCATTTTTATATGCATCCCATTATTTACTATTTTTATCTTTTTACATGACCGAAAAATAATGTTTCTCGTTACCATTATTTACCATTTGTATATATTTAAATATTTTACCATATTTACCGAAAAAAAAAATTATATAATTTACCATGATTGACTATTTTTACACGTATCTCTTTATTTATATATATATATATATATATATATATATATATATATATATATATATATATATATATATATATATATATATGCATGTTTTTTATATATTAATATGTTTCACCATATTTACCGAAAAATAATTTTTCTTGTTACCATAATTTTTATATGTATCTCATTTTTTGCTATTTTCTTACATTTACATATTTTACCATTTTTACCGAAAAATAATTTTGCTTGTAGGAGGACCTGGCTCAACTCAAGAAACGAATGGAACGTCTCAAAAAAATTGAAGCTGCAGGGACTGCGGATGAAGTCCTTCGCGAGGAGTTGCGTGAATATAAAGAAACTCTGACGTGTCCTTCTTGTAAAGTCAAAAGGAAAGATGCTGTACTCACTAAATGTTTCCATGTGTTCTGCTTTGATTGTCTCCGTACACGTTACGAAACTCGTCAACGGAAGTGTCCCAAGTGCAATGCTGCTTTTGGGGCTAATGATTATCATAGACTTTACTTAGCATAGTTGTCTAGCTGATTATTTATGGTAGTAGAAGCGAGAGCTAGTCCGTATTTGTCATTTAATGTGAAATTTATTTAAGTACTTGTATATATGTTTTTTGGTGTGAAGGGGGGGGGGGGTCTAAAACTAAGGTAAATTTAATGGCATTAATTTTAATATATTCAGGAGTATTGTCAGCAAGGAAGTTAAGCCCTTCTAGACAGTGCTGGAAGGAGTGAATTCAATAGTATTTGCTATATAATGCTTTGTTAATGCTCATTTATAAGCTTTATTTTAGCATCTTAGCTCAAACTAATTGGGCCTGATTTGAATATTTCCTTAAATTTGAAAATTTGGAAAAGAAATTGATTGGGTCGGAAAAAAAACCTTACTTGGTGAAAAGTATTTCTCCCCTTGTGTGTCTCTGCTTTATTAGTAAGTTTAGGCCAGCAATACACTAGTTCAAAAAGCTCATGAATCGTCCTAAATGTTAGGGAAAAGCCGAAACACTATCAAACAACTTTACAACAATTCAGAAAAGATTCAAAAATGTCATCCTGATCTGTCAAAAATAACTTAGTGCTAATGCAGCTTCAGAGCATATACATTATCTTCGTATAAGACTTTTCTTTTTAAACCAAACAGGAGCACTTTTTCTGTTATTAGAGTCAAGGGGGTAGAGGAAAGGGGGTAAGTTCGTATAATAACCTTATGTTTTCATTAAATTAAACATAAAACCGTTGGTTATCAATATTATTTAAGGTAATGTTTAAATGTGTACTTTTTGAAAGGGATACTAAAAAGAATCTGAATACTATTTTGAATGGCGTGGTGAAAATACGTTTTAAGATTTTAAAAAAAAACACAAATTGTTACAAATTTGAACTTAGCGTAAAGAGCGAGGCATTGAGGAGGGGACAGCCCCTTTCATATACGGAATAATTTTTCGTATATGACAACATTTGGAATGCTGGTGGATGGGCTGAACCAAAAAACATACCTCTGCCGTTTAAGATGCTGAACATGGAACTAAACTTGTTTATTAGTTATAATTTCATTCACTGTCCTAGGCCAGACCGATTGTTATGCTGATGATAATGTTTTACTAGTATATTTAATCTTTATTTCCACTCTGAAACATACAGTGTGTAGAAAATTTCAACACATTGTGCAAGTTAATAGTGAAAAGCTATTAAAATAATGGTTTATAAAATAGCTATAAAAAGTTAATAAATAATAGTAAATAGTCAATAGCTATTACTTGCACCTAGACGTCAAGTCCAAATTTCGGTTTTGACATTGCCAAATAAATAAACGCAAAACGACATATTCGTGACATGAGAGTTTGTGATCGCGCAAAAGTTCATATTAAATAAATAATTAATTAAATCTATTATAAATAATATGTTATCAACTGGGGGTTATACCACTCGCCATCATGACTCTTAGCATTGCTTGCCTTTAAACATCAGTTGAATTAATCGTAATATCTTAATTAGCCTTAAATCCAGGAAAAGTTTTTCATTGATCTTCCAGTGACATACTTTGCAAGTGAATGATTCGTTTTAGATTGTCTTTCCTTTATGTATTAGAAATTTCATTAGTCCTATATAAAAATTCTTCTGAAATTTAATTTTAGCAAGTTGGCTAGTATTCAGAACTTTGTGATCACTAGAAACCTGACTGATGCTGTTGTAGATGGCATGTTGTAGATGGTTGTACTGTACACATAGTACAGTAGAGTCGTTTTGTTTACTAAAAATGAGAAGAGTTTGTTCTGTACGGACCATGCTTAGCCCCAACAACAAACACGCAACTGATACTCTCTTCATAATCTGGTTAACTGCCCAAACGATCATAATGATCACTCATCTTTCTGCGCACAAAATGTACACATAAAACCTATAAATGGACCTATATGGAATTTTTCATGAATTTCTATATGGAACTTCCATAAATTTCTATATAGAATTTCATCCAACTTACTTTGACAGCAAGTTGGCCAGTGTGCATAACTGGCTGATCATCAGAAACCTGGCTGATGTCGTTGCAGACGGAAAACGGAATTAAGAAACAGTACAGTCGGTTTTTACTAAAAAAAAGCTTGCTCTGTATGAACCATGTTTATCCTTAAAGACAAAAACGCAACTAATATGATCTTCAAAATCAGGTTAACTGTCGAAACGGTCATAATAATTCCTCGCCTTTTTGCGCATAGAAAATGACGGGTGTCTTACATAAAACCAGTAAATAGACAGTGAACTGAAGGGTTTATCAGCTTAAATTTGTAATGTTAAAAGCCTAAATGGTAATTTAAGAATAAAAAATTTACCCACCGATGCTATCGAGCAGGTTGTTGCCAAACCATTTTCACCGATTGAAATGTATTGCATAGTTACAACACTGTCCTTAATATAAAATTTTACAACGATAAATAAAAAGAAGGTTGGAAGCTTCCTATTCTGGAAATATCCCAATTCAGTACCTCTTGTGGCTAATAGCATAACTTGAAAAGAATAGCTTTCATTTCCTCTTCTAAGTTCCTAAAATGTTGGAAATGCTTACGCTACTCCAAGCAAAAGCTGCCTAAAATGCTTATAATAACTAGCTGGCTTGACATTTGAGTCTGTTCTATACATTTATTAAGGCCCCATTCACTATGAGATTTTACTAATACTGATATCTAACTAGCAATAATTTGAGCCAATCAAAATTATTTTTAGAGTTTTCCAACCAATCAGAAAATTACATGAAAATTCTGTTTGGCTCTAATTAGCGCTACCTAAATCTTGGCATTAGTAAAGCCTCATTGTGATTGGGCTATAAAACAAATTGCTCCTAATTTTGGGCTATCTGTTGTTTAAAAACAAAGATAATCAATTCTTGTCATCAATAGCAATTGAGCTTTGGAATAGACCCATAGTTTGCAAAAAAATCGATTAAATTCTGTTAAGCTCAATAATGTCTTAACAAGTTTAAAGTGAGTAGTCTGTCGCTAATAAATTCCTTCTAAAATAATTAGCCTCTAAATATGGTGAACTCAATTATAGGTTCCATTTCTAAAAAAAAAGCTTAGATAGTAGGAAAATCTTTTTGGTCTCTGAGAAGCTTTGAAGTGTGTGTGGTTGATTTAGGCGTAGAGGACATCATAAAGAGCCTCTTTCTCGGATGAGAAGAATATTTCATGTGCATAAATTGGCTTCATGCCAATGGCTAGGAAAAGAATAAGTTTATTTGTTAAATGTATTTAATTAACTGTTTCACTCTGAGAATATCTGAAAGAGAATTAATAAATTCCATTTGCTATGGTTTGTAGATAAAAGTTGGTTTCATTCGTTTTTTTTTATGATTTTAGAGGGGGATGTGTGTCTGTTAGGTTTATTTTCCAATTTCACATTCTCTTGATGGTTTTTTTTTATCATTTCTTAGTCCTGGATTATCGAAATTATGCTGGTTACTATAATTGTGGCCGGATTGGGCTAGTTCACCATAATAGTTTTCGTTTGGCTACGAAACTTGTCCAAAGCCTGCCACGGGTTACTAACCCAGATCCTAAGCCGAAACTTAGCTTTATTTTTAATGAATTTAAGTTCAGGGTTAAGTTTCGGGGCAAGAGATTTTCTAGGGTCTTATGTACCGTAAATACCAAAACGCATTGTCTTCATGTGCAACTTTTACCAGCGTTCTTGTTCTATGGTTTATGAATAATGCATTCTGAAACCCGATATCCCTAGATTAGAGGGAAAACTTGTCAAAAGGAAGATGTGATTGCTTCAAGGACTTCATCAATCGATTCAGCTGGGAAAATAATCGTCAACGGTTTGTTTAAATCAAAGCTATAGCAAGAGGAGGAAATGTGCTATGAAATGGCAATTTCGCTTTTGTCTAAGTGTAAATTTGATACAACTTAAAAAATGTTTGTGAATGTAGTATGGTTTTGGATTTTGAAAATAAAGATATGTGTATTGTTTTATTTATTCTTGTTTTGCTTTTTCTCATCTTTGCTTTGAAGTTTCTTCGTATTTTTATGTATTTGAATCTATAATATGTTATGTAACAGAAAATAATTTATAATTAAATTTCTTTCTTCAATTTTATTGTTCATGGATTGAAGCCGGTTCCTTGCAAGGAAGAAAATGAGTGGCATTCTCAATGCTTTTGGATGGCTTCCCCTGTCACATGCTCAAGGGGGAGTCAATGGAACAAATTCCCCTCTGAAGTCTAAAAAATGTCTATTTTTCACATAATTCACTTGTTTGTTGTGTTTTGAGAAACTTACGGCCCCAAAAATATAATCTTGCGCTAGAAATAATGAATGTGCATGTCCCCTCCCCCCCCCCTGTTGATAGAAAGAGGGAGATTAAAAAGGATAGGTTCAATAATCTAAAGAGTCAATACACATTTCTTTCTCAATCCCTTCTTATACCCTGGTCATTTTCGGTGATAACTGGTCAGCTGTAAATGCTGATGCCTTAGATGCCCTATTTATAGGTAGTCGGTAGTTATTGGTAATCGTTAGTGAAAAGCGTTGTATTTAACGCTTAAGCGACTCAGTGCCAGTTAAGGAGGTGAATAAAAGTTTTTCTAAAAGCTAAAAGTCCACTGCAGTTGATATTGTAGACTAGTCTTAATTGACGGACATCGGTCTTAACAATCCCATTTTTCGGGGACATTTACGTTAATAAGGCGAATATCACTGATAAATCTTTTCACTAAAAAATTCTTTTCGAATTGCCTCGCAATGGAAGGAGAAACAATAGAGAAAAAATAATAAAGAAAGATTAATAAGGAAGAGAAACGACAAGAATATTATGAAGAGGCGGGTATCATAATGGACTGTTGCAATTACATCATACATGAATTAAGACAAGGCGGGATCAATTCTTCGTAATTTGTGTGTGAGCTTCTTAAGATATGGATGCTTTATGACTTGTTGCACTATTTATGGCGAAGCTCAATCTAACTTTGTGCATTTAAATTAAAATGGAAAGTTTAAGGCAAATTGGTGAATTACTAAAATTCGCAACATAAAATGCAGCTCTAGTAGAAATATAAGCCTGCAACCATTTTGATACTGCCGAGGGTGTACATGCGTACTAAATTATTCTTGCACTTCAGAGATAAATATGAGGAGAGGAGGTTTGCTGGAACAAAAGTGGTATATTTTGTGTCCATATTCATTCCCCAAAGGAGCATTGAATTTGTAAAACAGAAAAATGCATTTCCAACTTTGGTATTTATGATTATTAGGGCCCAGATTCGTATGTATTTACATATTTTTACTAGAGTTAGATATCGTAATGCTCATAAGTTTAAAATACGTTTTAAGACATTCTGAATCATCCAGGCCCATTTTTATTTTACACATCTCACCAAGACACATATTTTCACATATTTTACCCATCCTTATACACATCCATCGTCTACGCTTCATTTCTTAAGTATCACGCTTCCAGTCAGTTTTTATCCAGTAGACACGAATACGTGGATGTTGAAATTTTGTTTCATCTGCCTGACTCATGTTGTTTGTCAGGAAAGATAATGCGTGGGTGACCGGAGAGGAATTATTCTCAGAAATTGACGAAGTGCGCAGAGACAGGAAGAAACAACCACCCTAGTCCGGTTGTTTCCACTCAATTATTCACAGTAAAACCTCAACATCCGTGCGCGGAGCTTGTTTGTCAGTGTTCTATCGTCAAAACAGCATTATACGTGCGTAGTGTCAAGTCTGTAGCGCAGAGATAAAAATGCCTAAAGTACCAACTAAAAATCGGACCGTGTGTAGAAGTATCTGCGGGAGTTTCCCCATGAAACATTTAAAAGCGATTCTTCCATATTATATTGTTCGTGCTGTGATACGGCGGTGTCTACTTCACAGGGTTTTCAAGTTATTCAACACATTGCTACAGCTACACATTAGGGGAACAAGGAAAGACGATCAAGCCCTCCACAGACTTTTATACCGGCTTCTTCATCTGGTGCAGCATTTGCGTCTTCATTTAATACAGAATTATGTCGCGCATTAATTAGGGCAGACATACCCTTTCAATAACTCACTAAGCCAGGTTTTAAGAGTTCTTTAGAACGCTATTCAGGCAAAAAAGTCCCTGATGAAAGCACATCAAGAAAAAATTATTTATATGGACAAGCTCTTGCTAAAATTTGTGGTAATGTTGAAGATGGCCCTATCTGGGTTTCAGTTGATAAAACAACTGATGCTGAAGGAAGATACATTGCCAATTTAATGGTTGGGAGACTAAGCGGTGATTCACTTTCATAACGGTTTTTTTAAACTCTGAAGTTTTGGAAAGTGTGTAACCAAACAACTGTTGCTCGTTTTTTCAATGATTCGATGAGTCCTCTTTGGCCAAACGGTGTGTCACACGAGTTTTTTTTTTTTTTTTTGCCAGACGCTGCTTTGTACATGGTGAAAGCGGGAAGGACATTGATGGTATTCTATCCGAATATGATCCATGTAACTTGCCTCGCACATACGCTCCACCAAGTTGCAGAAATTTTCAGACTTCAGTTTCCTGATGTTGATTCTTTAATATCAAATGTTATAAAGGTATGTTTGAAGAGTTTTATCCTGACCTATCCCTACCCCCTCAGCCAGTAATCACGAGATGGAGAACTTGGTTAGAAGCGGCAGACTACTATAACAAGAACTTTGGCTCAATTAAAAATGTTCTCTGAACTAGACTCATCCTCGGATATGGCAATAGAACAGGCTAAAGCCGTAATGGAGCAACCCACACTAAAGAATAATGTGGCTTAATAAACTCCATAATGAAGCTCGAATCTCAAAATATGTCCACAATGGATAGTGTTGCTACTGATAACAGTGCTATTGAGAAGCTGGAAGAAGTTCCTGGGGAATTTGGAACTACAATGTGGAAGAAACTGGAGGATGTGCTCAACAAAAACCCAGTATGGAGAAATATTGAACTCCTGGCCAAAATCAACAGTGGACAGGACGTTGAAGCAGACTTCAAATCCTTTGTAATGAAGTATGTTTAGGTCATGAAATCCCACAGGAGAAGAATTGTCAGCTTTGAAATTATATGAGAACCTCGAAGGATTCATTCAATGTGAAATTGAATGAAGACCTCGGAGGATTGAGTCAGTTTTGAGATGAATCTCAGTGAAGGTAGTTGTTTGGTGACTGGGACTGGATCAGGGCGCTAAGCTGTATCGTTCCATATCAGTTTATTTTATTATTATTTTCATTATATATTGTCAAAATTATCAATGAACATCCTAACAATAAATTAGTGGTTTGTCCGTTAACCTTGTTGAGCGAATAATGAGTATGGAGGGCTAGATAGGCGTTTGTCTTTCCCTGGTCTGTTGAGGCCAGGGACCACTTTTACTTGGTAGCCTTCTGAATTAGGGTAAGTGAGTAAGAATTACGGGGTTGTGAGGCATCAATCTCGAACCGCATGCTCGAAATCATGGTTGGAGAAACCAACCCATTACACCTTCACGCCATCAGACATTGAATGTTTCAAGTATGGACCCATTACGTCAGTTACAAGCCGTTACAAGTGCGTTCCTTTAGCCGTTACAAGGCAATTTTAAGATCAAACTGTCGATCTTTTGTATTTAATAATTTGAAGATGTATGTAGTTAGCACCAATTTCAAACAATGAATTAGCTACTTCAAAGTGATGTTTTTTTTTTTATTAATTCTCTGTTTTTATAACTGAACCAATGTATTTATCTTCGATTTTTTTCCAAATACCTTTCTTGCAATAAATATTGTATTTTTCTTAAGTTTTTTTTTTACATATTCGGCCTTTTTACTTACATATTGTTCAATAAATAATTACATATATATATGTACATATTTTATAATTTTTATCACATATAAATCTGGGCCCTAACAATTATATAACAGGTATATTGTTGCGTTTTATACCACTAAAGAAAACAAGTTTTTTTTCAGCTCAAGTAAGGAGCAATATTAAAAATTAAACGAATAGAAATTGTTCCGTAAATGAGGGGTCTTTCTCCTCCTCAGACCCTCCTTTTTGTGATATAGTTTTTTAGTATTTCAAAAAAGCTTCTTCCGATTAATCGCCCCGTGTGTATCAAGAGTCGTTCTTAAATAATTGAGACAAAAAGTCAAACTTTAGCGTGAAGAATGAGGGATTGACGAGGGAGCAGTCCCCTCATAAATGAAATAATTTTCGTTTGTTTTGAATTTATTATGTTGCTCCTTTCAGTTGAAAAAATGTTTTTTATTTAGTTTCTGGTTCTTTTTTTAAATAATGCCGGGAAACCTGCCTTCCCCTTCCACAGAAACCCTCTCACACAAAAAATTCTTCCATGAAAAATTCGTGCCGCATAAATCCCCCCCCCCCCGAAAAATTCCCTTCTCACTGAAAATTCTCCTTACTTTTATTTGAATTTTTTTTCAATTTCTAACTGTCTTTCAAATCATGCCTGGAACTTCCCACACCCCAATGAAAAGTTTTCTCACGTAGCAAGTTCACCAATAAAGAACTTCTACCATGGAAAATCCCCCTCCCCCCACGGAAAAATCTCCCCTGACCGTTCCAACCCCGCAGAAAATTTCCGTGGACAGTTTCCCCGGAACATCTCCACACGTAAAATTGAGTTTCTAAAGAGAGAGTAATGCCAATAAAACGAATTCCATTTATGAATTCTGGTAAATTACTTCCATGTAAAATTGCCTTCCCCCCCCCTCCCAATGGAAAATTATTCCCGTGGAAAATTGCCCCCCGCTGAATTCATCCCTAAAAATTTAAGTATATTTCTCAATAACAAATACTATATGTAGACAACAGGCAAATTTCATTTGCCCTTTCCCCAGGGACTGTAGGAGCTCATATCATCCCAGAGCCATAGTTGTTAGACTTTTTAACTATACTGAAAGATATGTCTATCTCAAAATTTTGATCGTATGTATTTGTGGTGGGAAAGGGGGTTAGTTGCCCAACAATGTTTTTAGCCGCTTAAAAGGGTACCAGAAATTTTAATTTCCGTACAAATGGCTATTGGTTTGGCTCCACTACCCCATACAAAAAATAAAAAAAACACGTATCCCCAACCTTTCTTCTGGCAAATCACACAAAATTCTACATTTTTGCAAATAGCTGCCTGAAACCTCTAAAGTAAAGTCCTCTAATATGCTTAATCTGATGGTGTGATTTTCATTAAGATTTTTTGGTTTTTCGAGATGCATCCCTCGTTTTCGGAACCAGGCAAATATCCTCAGACTGGTAGCTTCTGATGGGTAGCATTGAACTTAATAAATTTTATATATTTAGAATCAGCATAGAAAGCCAATTCTTTCAATCTATCTATTGCTGTTAAAATTCCATTTTTTTAGAGTTATGGTTACTATTAGGCCAAGTTGCTCCTCACTTATAGTTTTTACCTCGAAACTGTTTGACAATTGTACTAGGTAAATACATATTTCATGAATGTTACGGTATACATTCGATTCCCTAAACCCACTGAAATTTTATAAGGCTATATTTTATAAAGTGAAAGTCTTTTAAATAAATTAAATATTATTATATGTCTTCAAAAGTATATATATATATATATATATATATATATATATATATATATATATATATATATATATATATATATATATATATATATATATATATATATATATATATATATATATATATATATATATATATATATATATATATATATATATATATATATATATAGATAGAGATAGATAGATGTAGATGTAGATGTATATATATGTATATGTATATATATATATATGTATATGTATATATATATATATATATATATATATATATATATATATATATATATATATATATATATATATATATATATATATATATATATATATATATATATATATATATATATATATATATAATATATATAACATACTAATACAATTACATATATCATATATGTATAATATACATACCGACAACATTAGTTTCCTTTGAAATACGTTCCACATCCACTGAACGACATTTCAATGTTTACAGTATTGATGGTGAAGTATGGGGGGGGGGTCTACATTTACTCTCCCTGAGAAATAACATAGATCCAGCTCTGAGTGTATATTTACTGAAGAGGCCATAAATAAAGACCTTCTTCTAAAGACCTTCTCGAGATTAGTCTCATCTCTCAGACAATTCTTTAACTTGTCGTTCTTTATTGCTTTTTTTAAGCATTAAATAATAATACTACTGACGAGAGGAAGAAAGACGGTTGCGTTAAACTGAGATTAAGACAATCATAATCCTCTATCGTCAACTTTAGATTATTGTGGTAGATACATATTAAATTAGCTTTGAAAAAACGACAGTGCCATCTATTTTCTGTAAAAATTGATTGTTTCAAGTTGCGTTTTATTGACTTAATCAACAAAATAATAATGAGGAGTAAAAGTGGAAGTTCATCAAGTGAAGAAGAGACAGAAAAAAAGTTGAAAGGATGTTTTAATCCAACATTAATGCCCAGAAGCATTTCAGGACCAGCAAGAGACTTAGCTGATAGATATGTAACGCCATCTAAGAGAACGTTTTTAACAGATTCAAAGAATGAAATGCCGGAGATAGCAAAAGACTACGTAGCAAAAGCTTTGTTTCAACTATGCGAGAAGTAAGTCTACTTTGACGGATGCTCATTTACTCCGCATTCAATACATCCTGTTGAAAATGATTATTGGGTATTAGTGTTCTGTCTTGCCTCCTCAGTTGCAAGCACTATAAAATTCTGAAAGCCAACTTTAAAAAAATCTAAAATAGTTACTTATATCATTCCTAAAAGCGTTTTGCTTTGCTTTACTCTGTCCTGCTTAATGGTCAAATATTTAGCCCAAATATATTCTCCATGAATTTTATATGCGTGACTCTTGTCAATAAATGTATTTAATGGTAAACCAGCAACGTCGACGAAATCAAGCAACAGGAAAATTAATGGAGAATATATAATTTTAGCTATATATTTTACCATTAGGAGGAGGGCTAAAGTAAAGTGAAACGCATATGTACCGATTTCGGCGGTTGTTTTTTTTTCTGTGCTAAAAATATATACAGTATATACTAAAAAAGAAAGAAACTAGCCGTTGGAAGTAACCTTACAAAAAGCAAAAAAAATGAGTGAAAACAAAACACAAATAAAAAGACCGTTAAGGTTGTAAAGGAATTTTCCCAAACTTGTGACCTATCACGATCGTTTTTTTTTCAGACCAGAATACTTTGCTCTGATACAATCTCTTTCATTACATAAAAATGGCACTGGAACTTTCGGTTTCTTTGAAATGCCCCTTCTTTCGATATTATAGGACCAATGTTCTATAGGATCATCCTTGCGGAAAAAACAAACAAATAAATAAAAACGCATCCGTGATCATTCTACTTAGTAAAAAATGCAAAAATTCACGTTATTATAGATACGGGTTCAAAACTTCAGCAACCGGGTTTTTATGCTGGATTTGATGGTGTAATTTTCATCATTATCACGCGCCTTTTTGGGGGGATTTCCCTCTTTTTTCAAAAATTAGGCAAATATTCATAGGCTCGTAACTTTAAGTGGTGAACTTTAAACTTGATGAATTTTTACAGTTGGAATAATCATAAGAAGCGAATTCTTTTGATGTATGTGTTGCTATCAAAACTCCGTTTGCGATTGCTATAAGCACAAGTCACTCCTTACAGTTCGTTACCACTAAATCTTTGATACCACCAAAGTGGCAACCTACTTTTTGGATCAGTGTCCTGCTTTAGGATCTCTGGACATATGTTTGGGTGTTTAATGTCTACACTTTAAAGCATCGTTTATCAATCCAGAGTCGCAGACAGTTTAATTATTCACAAACCACAAAAGAAAAACTTAGAAAAACGAAGAAGTTTTTCTAAGTCTTATCACCTTCCTTAGTCTTATCCTCAAATCTAGTAATGTTCCTTCGCCTCTTAAGGCTGGGGTCGTAATTCATGTCCCAAAATCGAATAAATGAGATGTCTGATTTTGGAATTCTTTTGGACCAATAACGAAGGGTTCTATAGCTGGTTAGCTTTTTTAATTGTGCATAAAGGATCTTTTTGAATATTTGGATGTTGGTCATAATCAAGTAGGTTTCAAAATAGGGCATTCTTACCCTATTTTGGACAGGTCACATACCATGCGCACACAGCATTTGATGCAGTAATTGATGAGTCAAAGGTCTTCTGGCTCCAATCTTTATGCACTTTTAATTAATCTGAAATAAGCCTTTTGCAATATTTCACATGCTTCCACTCTTTCAGCTCTGATTGGTGGTGGGATTCCCCTTTCTGTGGTTAGAGTTCTTTGAACCTGGTATTTGGGGATTAAAATAAAAATTCCTGCATCTAAAGCTGATTCTTTCTGTAATCCAATTTCTGTTGGTCGTGGAGTTAGATAAGGTGGCATTTTATCCCCTTATGTTTTTGATATATGTTTGGCGCAGTGCCTTCGTTCAATTTCTACACCCTTTATCTTTATGGGGCGGAATGTGTCTTTTATTGCATATGGTGATGATACTGTTTTGTTGAGCCGTTCAACAGCTAGTCTAATTCAAAATTTTAATACCCTTTCCGGTAAGCTTAAAGTTAGAGGCCTTTCTATCAGTATTAAAAATGTCAATATTTCCCCATTAATGGCGATAACGGAGCTGAACTAATTTGCGACAGGAGCAATTAATTTCTGATACCGTTTTTTTTTTGTCTGGGGTTACCTTATTGTGCTTCAGCTCGATTAAATTCAGCTTAAATATTCATGAAAAAATTAGAAAGGCATTTGGTTCAGAAATACTTCTACGTGACATCTATCATCGCGATATTCTAAATTCTCATTTTAACGCAGTACCTCCCCCTCCCCACCGAATATTATATACCCTTCCCTTCTTTTTCAAGATTTCCAAGTTTGCGATTTTTCTTTAATTCGCATTTGATATTTTAAGCATTGTAGATTTTTACTTGGTTTTCCAATTTGTTTTAGTAACACTGAATTAGTCTCGAGACATAAAATTAAAGTGCCGTTGTGATTAGCTATGTGATTAGCTTCTCAATGCGTAACCTTTTCTCTTTTTTGCGGAATTTAAATGTTTTTTTTTAAGTATTTTATTCAGTTGTGTTATTAAACCTATTGTAAATTACTGATTTGTTTTTTTTTTGCAATTTCATTTATGTATTTTATATACTCCTCAATTTTGAGGGAAATAAATAAATATATCAGTCATTAACGATTGGATGTACAGATAAGTAGCCCCAGATTAACATGTTTTATAAGGGGGTTGTAAAGTGAAGGAACTTCATTTTTATTTATTCTGGGATTAAAAGGTTGAGAAACTACGTTCTAACGATATACGTACACAACAGTTCGATCAGTAGGGGGAAGGGGCTGTCATAGGCTTTTTTCGAGGGGGTGGGTCAAAATATATTCAAAAGCGTATTTCCTTTTTCCAAGCCCCCCATACGAAATAGAAAATGAATCAATGGGGGAGAGGGGGCCATATCTTCCCTTTTCTGAAGATGTGTCTATGAATGAACATTTTGAAGAATGTGTCTCTGAACTGTTAGTATTCACAAATTTTTAATTCATATTTATGGACAGTAGAAAGCCACTAAAAGTATTTTTCACTTTCTTACAATTTCCGTAATATCTTACATTCCTACTTCTTCAGTATTTCTAGTAGGCCTATATATTCATCAAAGCACAAGATTTGAAAGAAATATCCGCGAAATGTCATTCGTTTGGACGTAGAATATACCACATTTTCAGTGGAAATAACAGTGCACGAAGTGGCGCAAATTGGAGAGAGGGGTATTTGCCCCCCGCATCAGATTTTTTACCCACCATTAGTTTTTAAAAATACTCTTTTTAGGCATCTTCAATATAAGATTTTTTTTTTCGTATTTTAGTTGGAGAAAATTGAAAAAAGTTGCCCATAGATTTTGAAAAAGATATTTCCCCTCGCCCCACATTTTCATGAATTGGCAAACCCTGGGTTCACACAGGTCCTGACCATGGGATTTTTTTTGTACTAGTCTTGGGAAATTATCCCTTCCCTTTGCGGATATCGAAATGACTTAATCGATATTTCATCGCCTGAAAGCGGTTTTGCCGAATCTGTTTTTTCAAAAACCCGAGAAAAACGAGTTTGAAAATTTTGACAGCTGTATCTCAGATTCAGCTATAGCTAGAGCGTTGATTTTCTGACCATGTAACCAACTTTCGTTCATCAAATGAGCAACTTTCTGCAAAACGGACCATACTGTATGTGATTCGGCACAACTGCTTTAAAGAATATGAGATTTGGTAAAGGAGAACTGCAAAATACCGGTTGTTAGAGATGTCTTACAGCAATATCAATTACGCTATTCGAAAGAGAATTTTTTACACAAGATAGCGTTTGTAACTCACTTTCGACAAAAATGGCTATTTTCGGGAAAACCGCTTTCAGACGACGATTTGATATAAATCCCATTTTCTTTTGCAGGAAAATCAAAATTAAAGCGACAAAAAATGACCCTCAGCTTTTAGCAGAAGAAGAAGAAGAAGGTGGAATAGTACTATTATCCAACTCAAAAGTTAAAATAACCAACGACTTTAAGGGAGATGTTAGAAAGCAAGCAAAAATTATGACAGATCCGTACAAACGTGTGAAAATTCTGGAAGATAAATTGGGATATAAAAGAGACAGTGAAGAGGAAAATATCAAGACTTCTGTGGTAGATTACGATTGGATAATCGCCAAAAAAGGGGTTTATGGAAACGGAAGACAAAAGCAAGGAGAAGTTATTCAAGGAGAATATAGGGACAAATCTCAAAAATCGAAAAGTGGAACAGTAGTTGAGGTAAAAGACGATGAGGGCACATTTACTGAGAAGAAGAAAAATAAAAGGAATAGAGTTGGGAAAAGACGGAAGAAAAGAGAAAAAATGAAATTATTAGTGGAAAAATCCGATGATATTTCTGATTAAGTAAGAAAAAATATATTTCTTGTATATTGTATGAATTACTTTAGTTTAGTATACATAAGGGCACATGAGAATTGCATCTATTTGATATCTACAGCCGGGTCTCCTAGTTCCCTCTGTAAACAGGTCTAACACCAAACTGGCTGAACATGTCGCAAGGAAAAAATGTCGAGCCATAGATATAGAAAAAAGGAATAGAAGGAAGACTCCACAAGATTTGGCAGTTAGGTTTCGTCCTTAACACAAATCACGCTATGCATTTAGAGCGGGATCTATGTTATAGAACAGTGGATTAAATGACACAATCTGGCGATACTGCGGCCGCTATTCCTCTTCCTATCATTTTCTTAAAAGAACTAGAAGAGAAAATATTATTTGGTCACACCGAAAATCAGGAAATAATCACACATAAAAAATATTTTCCTTGTTTATTTGTCAGGGATTTGTTTTTCTTGATCTATACAGCCTTCCAAACTACAGGTACGTGCAGCCATAACTGCAGGGGAGGGATGTCCAAGCATTTTCTGAGCAGCTAAGGTGGATGAAAGGATATTTCAGAGGCGTGGGGGATCAGAGCGTTTTCTGGGAGCGTTTCAGAGGTTGGAAAGTGTAAAGTTTTAAGGGCCGATACCTGGACTTTGGCGTTCTTGTTTTAAAGTTTGCCAATGAGGATGGGGGCTTAAATAGATAATTTTTGTCAAAAATTGCATTTTATTAGCCTAACCCCAAAAACTACAGATGTTCAAGTTCCCCCCCCCTTAATTTCCAATAGTTTTCCAGAACTGACGAATGCCCGTCCTCCCTTGAAATAGGGTAACCCCCCCCCCCTTCACTAAGGAAAAAACTCCTACGCGTCCGATTATTTCTGTACGCAACTAGGACATTTGGCAGATTTATTATATATGATAAAAAAACAAAGTTAACGCAAAGAAAATAATACGTGGACGAAAATTAGAATATTTATACAAAGATAGGTACTCAGAGGTGTCTTTGGGTCACCTCCCCCCTCCCAGTGACATGGTTTTAATATTGTTTTTATTTATTTCCCGAATATTTGACTTTATTGAAGGGTGTCACTAAACTTATCCTCCTCTCCTCTATTTTTGCATATGTAACAAGCCCTGGATTATAATATCTGAATCAGCAAATGGAGCTAAATAAGGTAACAAAAAGTTCTTACTCTAGATATATATCTAAAAGCAATTAAATGTGTGATTGTTTTTATTGAAAATACATCTGCAAAAAGCACAAATTAAAAGACATATAGCAGAATTAAAGCTGAGATACTAAATTTCTTTCAGATTCCAAGTTTTGATAAAGCTTAGCAATCCCTTCTCCAGCTTTAATCCTCCCAACAAGCTCAACTCTTCTATTGGACTGCTCTTCAATTACATTCTTTAACCAATAATCATAGAGAGATTTTGGCTTATCACCCTGCATCACTGTAAAGGCCTTCTTTGCCGCTGGTGGAGAAGCCGGCGAATCAGTATTGGCTCTAATGACTTCCTTTTCGTCAATTTTTTCACTAGCAAGACTCCGGCACTCAAGCAAACAATCTAAAACACGATGATGTTGTTTACTACGACAGTGAGCTCTTAAATATTGTTCTAACTCTGTAAGTAAGTTCTTATAATGCTCTTCCCTTTTTTTAGACCTTGCAGACGTAATGTTACTAACTGGTAGAGGGTCCCCACGGTTCTCCATACCAATAAAGTTATATATTACCTGTTTACATTGGTTCACTTCCTCTTCACTGAGGTTTTCTTTAACAATGACATTGGGGAAAATACCCATAATGTTTTGGCAAGCAGCCAAGTAACTCTTTGATGACGTTATAGGCCAAAAAGTAGTATACCTCTCAATTTTATTATAAGCTTTAATAATAGGTTCCTTCTCCATGCTAGAAAACGGTGCTAGCCGGCAAGATTTCATTATATCAGCAAATACATCAATTCTGTAATCGCTTACTTTACCGCCAGCTCCTTCACTTATTGAGGGCGGATCTTCTAAGACACTACGTGTTGTGACTAATGTATGAATGAATATCTCTCCCCCATGGGATGACAGCATGTGCGATAACATTTTTGATCCACCGGGTTTAGGCATTTCTAACATAACAGAACGTCCACCAAGCAAGAAATTTGTTAAACAAGAAGAGGGCCGGCTATTAACATCAACAGCAGCAATTCTATAAGCGCTTGAGCAATGCCACAAGTCATTAATACTCACCCTGGGTGTGTTCCACTTCAAAGTGGCAGTGCGGTATTCACATCCTTCTTTTACTGCATAAACTAAACCCCCAACATCACCACGAATGAGTTCTTCCATTGCAGCTGACGGGTGAAAAATTTCAACATCATAGTTAGCACTTGAACTTGCGTTCTGTTCCTCTTTCATAGGAATTCCTGTCACAGTTGTCGAAGTTAAATTATAATGTTTCAAAACAAGGGCTGTCATAAAATTTGACAGATTCCCAGCCCTCACAGAATAAACATCAGTATATGTTCGTAAAGAATAGTCAACACAAAGCATTTCTGATATTTTCGAAACTTGAAAGTGATCAGGATAAACATTTAAGAAGACTATACTTAAGCTTGTTATTGGAAGTCCTTTTCCTAAAGTAATGATATCTCGGTTTTGCTGATTCAGCAGCATCTCGACACATTACGTCCAAATTTCGCACATGTTTATCATCATTGAAACTCCCAATACAAATCAACCGACAATCGTTCTTTATTTTACCCATTTTTTCATTTTCTGTTGGCTCACTTAATGAATCTAAAGCAGCCGGAATACATCTTCCAATCATGGAATCAGAACTAGCAGTACGAACACTGCTAAGCAAATTCATAAAATGGTTTACATTTTGGGATGCTGTGTCCCACAGCCCAATTTCCAACGCATCATCATCACAAATTATATAGCGAATAAAACAATGATTTGGGTAAATGTCCCAAACTATTCTTGAATATTCAAGGCATGCTTCTAACATAGATGTCCATACTGGTTTTGCAACGTTTTCTGTTGGAATTCCTGTCCTAAAAATGAATAAGCCTAATTTTAGAACAAACTCGAATAATAAATTCAAATTCCGTAATAGATGAATGTTGTTACCTTTTATTTTCAATTATTCTTGTACTTTTGAGTATACAGGAACACTGATTATGCTAAATGAAAACAAACAAGTTTTTTTCAACTCAAAGTAAGGAGTAACATAAAAATTTAAAACGAACAGAAATTATTCCGTATATGACGTGGGCTACAACCCTCTCAGCCCTTCGCTTGTTATGCTAAAAATGTTTAGTGCTTTAACAAAATCTTATATATTATATATATCAGTAATTGTAAATTGATTGGTAGCAATCCACTCACATAGTTTGTCTCCTTAAGAATTAAAATGTTGGATTGTTATTTAGATTATGGCCAAAAATTTGAATATTTAGTCAAAATTTTCAATGAACAGCAGTTTGTGAATAATTGCTTAATAACATTTTTACTACAGAATTTCAGGTGGACGGGGTAAACTGTTCATATGGATGAAAATTCTGCGTGACTTTTTATCTTCTATGGGACTAAGCGATCGCGACATCTACAATAGGTTTAACTGATGTTTAAATACAATGTATACATCAATTTAAATACATTGAAACGTTGTATAGAAATAGGAAAAGATAGATATTACCATTTAAAATCGGTGAAAAACAAACTCCTGGTCGTACTTGCCATCACAAAAACTTCCTAGCGAGGCTCATGATGCGCTGCCTTTTCCATCCCTGTCCCAGTACCCAGGTAAATGTAATACTTTATGGTACATAGATAAAGACTTTCGCAGTTGAAGTGGCACTATTACCACCCCTCCCCTTGCACCAATAATAAAAGAGTAGACCAAAAATACTTTCGTGAATCAAGAGGGATTAGAAATCAATTTCTACCATATCCCCTTCCCCAAAAATCGTTTGTATTTATCTGAGGTACAATGAGACTTAGGATATTTAGGCATTAAAATACATTCTTTGAGGCATCTGCCTTAAGTGGCAGCCATGCGGCATCAGAAGAAGAGGATGCCCCCAAAAAATCCCCCTACACAAAAATGGCCTATAGCCCCTCCTTCAAAATAGTTGACGTGCACTGAAACATGACTGTATACAATTTTATGTAATACAAAGACAATCAGTTTAGTTAAATGAAGCTTTAAAATAATTATCAGAAACATTTTTCTGCGATAAGAAGCAAGGTATCACCCCGGCCCACTATTGTTCAGGATTAGTCTAAAAGAAAGGAGATGAGAAACTAACTACTATTTAGTTTCCCTTACCTTTTCTATATTTACCTGAAGGCTCATCGAGAGTTAGAAAAGGAGGGCGTTGAAACGCACTCTTTTAGGCATCTTCCCCCCATCAACGCAATGGCCCACCGCCCCTCCTTCATATTAATTGATATGCCATTATACATCACTGTCACGAAAAACAAACTGAATAAACTCAATTAAATCCAGCATTAAGATAAATATCCATATTAACATTTTATCGACTATGTGACCTTATAGGAACGGGTACGCCAATGTGCAGTATTGCTTCCTCTACAACTAGGGAGCTCAATCTAAAATTTGTTGATACTTTTAAATCGATTGGCTATCTACAATTTCCAATCGATGGTCCTTTTCAGGGCAAAATTCTAGATTGGTGCTATAAAATGGTAGAGTAAAGCTTCCTGGAGGCAAAATCTTTTTAGTAAATTAAAAAGGACACTAGAATTTTTAATTTGCATCCAAATGAGCCCTCCCCCGACTTCCTAAGACCGTCGGTTCAAATTAATGTGATCGGCCCTCTGTTTTATTTACAAACTCTTTGAATGAACGTAAACTCATTAATTGTTAGTTAGGAGCGACTCGGGCCAATAGTAGCCAAAACTCTAAAAGGAACTTTGTAATAATTAATACATCAAAAGAATTTTTTATGCTGATTCAAAATAAATAAAATTAATTAAGTTTAACGCTACCCATCAAATGGAGTGAATCTGAGAAAATTTACATTCTTTTCAAAGTAGAGGCTTTGAATAGATTGGGGTGGAGGAGGAGCGTGCGTAGCTGTGTTGGCCTCAGGCGGCTTGGTGCTGCGATGAGTTGTTAGTAGTAGTAGTAGTTGGTAGTTTATATATATACATATATATATATATATATATATATATATATATATATATATATATATATAATATATATATATATATCGGTGCGTACAAACAGCTCCTCTCATTTGATCTGCCATCAGCGGTCCAATTACCCTGGAACACGTATTTTGGCAGAAACTTTCTCAAAATACCTTTGAAACCTACTTGAGACTTCGAAACCTATTTTCAATTCCTAAAAACATCTAATAATAACATTACACTACTAACTACTGATTTGTATGTATGTATTGGAATAAATTAATTTAAAATTAGTTTCTTCAAAATTAATGTTCCAACGTTGAAGCCAAGTTTCGCGTCCAAGAGAAATCTGACTTGTCTACCCGTGAAAACATCTGATGCCGCTTATGTTTCTACGTTCTTTGGAGCACTCGCACCCCGGTCCGGGTTTTCATAATGGGTGAGATAGGAAATGATCATACTGGATAATTATATAAACTGTGGTTCCATTGAACACTTTCTAAAAGAGGCCAAACTCAGCAAAAACACCCTGTTTTACTCTTGTTTGACAATTATGAAAGCCACATTTCAGTAGAAGTAATTTCCTTGTTCAAAGATAACGACATTTGTCACCCAACTTTTCCTCCCCATTGTTCCTATCATATCTACCCCCTTTACGTTTTAGTGCAAGCACCATTGAATCATGCCATCAGGGAGTCATTTGACAGTTGGACGCAGTTAATTCCTGGTGAGAGAATTTCAATACATGAAATAGCAAAGTTGTGCAAGCATCCCTTTCTGGAGAAGCTGAATCCTCGAAAAATGACAGCTGGTTTCGAGAAGGCACGAATATTGCCTTTAAATCCGGATGTTCTCACAGAAGCTGATTTTCAGCCAGCTGAAGTGACATACTGCCCAGACCAGGCTGAACAGAGTGCCCCGGGTCTTTCCAATACAGATGATCTTCACCCTGGTTCAGCTTGATTTGCATATTCAATTTAAGTTTCGCTCGTTTTAAGATGGCGGAAGTCATTGAAAAAAAAAATCGCCAAAAAAAAGTGAATAATTAAACTTTTTTTTACGTGTAAAAAGAAAGAAGTATTTTCTTTTCCAGTTCTTACAGCATAGAAAATAAAAATACAATTACAGTGAAATAAATTCTTGAACTGATGGATCTTTCAACAATTAATATCATTATATATCAAATATTCAATTTGATGTTGTTTATACTTTCCAAGACTGTTAGACACATATAGTTTTCAGTAAAGCGCCACTGATGCAGTAGGATTTAAACTTTTACATTGAGAGAAGGAGGGAATACCCAGACTTGTTTATACTTATTTTTGTTCGTTTCAATGTTTATTTACACTTTCAATTTCAGCTTCGTTCGTTTTAATATTTATCCATTCATTTACATTAATATCTATTGCATGTTTGTTTTTATTGATGTTGTACGTAATTTCTGTGATTTTTGAGTGTAATTTATGCTTCAATGGAAATTTTTTTTTCGTTTTAATCTTTATTTTAATATTCAATCTAAGAAATACTCGCTTAAAGATATATTTATTCATTGATAGTATTACTTCCTGTACGTTTTTGCTATGATTGTTTATTTAATTTCTGTTCGTTTTGGGTTTCATTTATTCTTTAATAGTAATTTCTGGTCGTTTTGAGTTTGAATTTTAAAATGAATTTTTATATTCTGATCTTAATTTTAAAATTGCTTTTACTTTTCATTGAAAAAAATATTTTTAGTAAATTTTTTTTTCATTAATTTTTTTTCGTTTTTTATTTCAAAAAAATTTCAATTCTTTTAAAATTTCTTATTTCAAGATAAAACTTAAAAAAAAATCCATAAAATTATCAAAACTGGTATCAAAATAACAAAATAAAAGTGAAAAAATGGGTTTGTTTCATCCTTTGAGTTTTTATTATCTGATGTTTGAACTTTTTATGACAAAATTGAAATCTCAAACTTTTTATAGGATGGGTGTGTGATAATAGGGCATGGGGGGATTAATTAAGCTTCTGTCTCTGTTGACTCTTTAGAATTTAACTAGAATTTTCTATTTTCAATCAAATGAGCCCTCTCTGAAATTTATACGAGTATCCCTTCTATAAGAACCATATATAGTTCCAGAGTATAACTTACAACGCCTGTCCCGGAGCCCTGGGGGGTTGTGTTGACCCTGGAGTTTTAATATCTGGTGGTTGAACTATTTTTAACAAAATAGCCACCTTAAATTTTAATCGGATGGGCTTATTCATTCGTCTGAAACGAAATAAAGCTTGGTGGGAGTTTTTTTCATGGAATACTGTTAAAATGTTTTCTGAACATGTCGTTATGTGTCATTGCTTTACATTTTTATTTATTCATTGATTTTAAACGACTTTTTTTTCATATTATCAATTAATTACTAAAAAGATAATATTACACATATCATTATTTTACAAAATGTGTTTACCCCGGAGTTTTTGTTATCTGACCCTTGATTTTTTTTTTAACAAAATGGCTACCCCAAAATTTTTATCTGATGTATTTGGGAGTGAAAGGGTATGAGGGAGGGGCTAGTTGCCCTTCAAAACTGAACTAGAAATTCCAATTTCCAATCAAATGAGCCCTCTCTGAAGTTTATACGAGAATTCCTTCCAAAACAGCTATATATGCCCCCAGGGTATAACTTATGATTAATTAGTATATATAATTATTATAACTAATGATTAATTAGTTATAAAACGAATAATATTACAAATATTATGTTTGTACAACATGTGTCGACCCCGGAGTTTTCGTTATCTGACCTTTGAACTTTTTTTTTAACAAAATGGCTACCTCAAAATTTTTATCTGATGTATTTTGTGAAAAAGGGGTGTGGGGGGAGGGTTAGTTGCCCTTTGATCACTTTTGACTCTTAGAAGCTGGACTAGAACTTCCAATTTCCAATCAAATGAGCCCTCTCTGAAGTTTATACGAGAATCCCTTCCTGCCCCCGGGCCCTGGGGGGTTTGGTCGACACCAGAGTTTTGTTATTTAACCTTTCAACTATTTTTAACAAATTGGTATTTTTAACCCTTGGATATAAAGCACCTCTGGGAGGAAAATAATAAAAAATATTGAAGCTATATAAGATTTATTCATTCATTTATGTTTGCACTGGTTATCTTTATGTTTGTAAGATATTTAATTTTAATTTCTGTTCGTTTGGCGTTTCGTTTATTCTTTAACAGTAATTTCTGATCTTTTCGAGTTTTAACTATAATAGGAATTAATTTCTGTTGGTCCTGAGTTCAATATGGCTCTTTACTTTTCTTAGAAAACTTATTTTTATGCAAGGTTTTTTTAAATTAATAATAATAAAACATTGAAGCCTTATGGCCTTTGCTATAAACAACTTAATTACATGCCTCTGATAAATCAAACGTGATTTTTTCACGCAACAATGAATGGATCGAAAAAATAGCTTCAAAAGACAGTAGTTAGGTTATTTCATTTGTTGATGTGGAAACAACAGGATCGTTTTGATTAGACCATTTTTCGGATTTTTTATGCCACAATAATTTAGCATTTATCGCAAAGTACGTATTTTAACCTTATTTCAAGTATGGCTGTAATTTTAAGTATTTTAGCATTTTCAGTTTGAGAGAATTTCTGGGAGTAATTGGATAGAAATTTTTTTATCTAGTTCTTATTAGTGTATTTTGATGTGTCTTAATGTCCCTTCGAAATTTCTTGAAACTTTTAATTTTCTTCCCCTTACAAAACTTTACCTTATTAAAGTCTTTGAGGTGGAGGCAGACTAGTTGACATAAAGAAGAAAACTTTAGCGTAGACAGTAGGAGAGGGGGAAGGGTGAGGTTGGAGACTCATCCAAAACGGGGCGGAACTTCATTTACCTTCTCCGTTCCCGAATTAGGAGATTAGACTGACTCATTGGGCTGTAGAATGTTGTACCGTTTGAGTTGTGGAAGACGTTAAAATACTTAAAAATACTCAAAAATACTTTATATTTTTATTTATTGCAGGATTTATTTCATAGATTGTGCAATGGTGAGCCCCCTGGCCCATGATTTGGGTGAGCCCCAACTCATAATATGCAATTTTGATTAATTGTTCCGTGTTATGTACATATATTATTCTATATATGTTATTTTGAGTTATACTTTTATTGCATTGCGTTCATTTTTAAGGCTTGAGATATAAACTGAAACCTTAGCATAGACAGTGGGGGGGGGGAAGTCTCCCTCCTCACATGCATAATTGAGCAGCCACAAAGAAAGTAATACAAATGAAAATAATCTGTCTTTTGAAAACGTCTTTTTTCAAAAGACACGAACAAAATCGTCTAAAGGAACCTGAAGTGCTATCTCTGACATTTCCATTGATTCTTTATTCCCGTTACTCTCAGATGTAAAATTTAGAATATTATCGAATGGTTTTAGTCGTCCCCTCCCTGAATAATTCACATTTGGAAAACCCCCCCCCTGGGCCCGTACTCCCCCCCCCAACAACATTTTCTTTTGCTGCGGATTTTTCACCCGCGGTAAATTTCACCCAGCAGAAATTTACAAGACGTGGTATATGATCCCCCCCACATATTCCCCACAGATACTTTCGGATACTCATAAAAATGGAAGCTGAAATTTCTACTCAACTTTTTAGGCCATAAGCAATGCAATAGCATTGCCAAAGTAAAGAGCGATATGGTTTCAATGAATTAATGATTTATTTATTTTTCCAGGGGCACTTTATGTGGAAGAGGTGGTCGCATAACCTTTAGAACCGGGTTCATTGAATTACAACATAAAAGTTATTTTGCCCTTACACCAGGGGAGAATCCAGGATGTTTTAGGGGGGGGCGCAAAATAGGGGGCTACGATAAACTGTCGTGAGGAGTACGTTTGATTAACGCAACCTTGTGTTAATTAGTTAAATTACATTACTTTAGACTACGTTAGGGGGTGCGCGCCCCCTCGCCACTGTCTCGCCACTGTCTGGATCCGCCACTGTCTTACACTCTCTGTTTCTTTCCTTGTTAGGGAGAAAAGCAGATGCCTAATATGTGTGTGTTAATACCAAAACATTTTAACTCACCTGGGGCCTTCCGTTATAAACAAAATTCGTTCAACGTAAGGGGGGGGTGGGGGGATTGCAATGTAATCAATCTTGATTCTCTTGAGTATTTCTTTTCTATGCTGTTTTTATTAAAAAAAATTTGGGGGATTTTACCAGTGGCGATTGTCCCGGGGAATATTGCCGACGGGGGGGGGAGACGTCGGGGGGAGAGGGACTTTAAAGACCTGTGTTACTGCTAAATAAACTAAAAATTTTCAATATTTTCGGTTCATTTTATTAATTTCTTATTATTTAATTTACTTCTCACTTTTATTTTCAGCAATAAAAATATTTTTTTCAAAGGAAGGGGCGGGAGTGGCTGTAAAGATCAATAATTAATCAATTAAAAATTAAAGAGTGTGGGATTTTACCAGGGAGGGGGATTTTCTTGGAAATCTTTCCGACCAATTGGGGAACTTCTGGGGAAGGGGACGCCGGTTCCCTATCCAACTTGAAGATTCCATAAATTGTCACAAAGTCGTCAAATAAAAGACGACGAATTAAATTCTCAATGCATATTTCTCCTTAGAATATGGCCCTCTTCAAATCCCCTTTGAAGACTTTATCTTCTTGATAAATGTCCCAGGGTACCCTCACTCCCCAGCTTTAAAATCATAAATTATGTAAATATAAACAAGAGCTTCTAAACCATATTATATCGAGGAGACGTTGATATAGGGATTCATCGTAATTATAGTATTATAAGTGACAAAAATGACATATTTTGCCCTTTTAATCATGACGGCTAACTTTTGTCAGCACCCCAATTTTGAACCTCTGGGTCTTTTAGCCTAGTTCTTAAATCTCCAAGAAAAAAATCCTTACTTTCTTTGGAGCTATGGTCAGGTAGGAGAAACTGCTTTCATCTTAGAGTTTTCTGAACTAAATTGGACACGAAGATTTTATATTAAGCTCTAGCAACTCGTCAAACGCGGGCCTGACTAACCTGTGTTACGGATAACACAAGCTTTGCCGGAATCGTACCATCTGTATTAACCTATGTTTTGTCAATGAAAATGACCCCAAGTCCCCTTTTATGAAGCCCCCTTTTTTGCAGTCCTTACATTCATTTATAATAGTGGAGCTGAAATGACTCCATTTGTTTAGCCGGGTCTGTCCCTAGATATCAACACCGTAATGAAGGATTGGCAATTATATTGGATCGAAACATCATTGGATATTATTTTTTTTTATCATTTTCAGTATTTTTTCATTTTTAATTTTTCGGTCAAATAGTATAAACTTAAAATCCGAATGCATATGTTGGTCATAACAGACAACACACGTAAAAAGAAGAAATCTAATAACGGGTCTTAATTCAAAATGTACAGTGTTTAACTAGGCTTAATAATAAAAAAAAATGACTGGTCTTAATTAGAAATTGAAAGTTACTACTACCAGTGCCGTATCAAGGATTTTGGTTCAGTGGAGAGGGGTATTTTTTTGTTAGGGGGGAGGGGTAGAATGGAAAATTAAAGAAAACATCAAAAGTGAATTTTTATGCATTTTTATGAGTATGGCAAACATTTCGCTTGGGGGAATTTAAACCTTTCAATCCTTCCCATGAATACAGCCTTGACTATTACTACTACTAAGAACTTATCACAACACCAAGTCACCTGACATTACCCCAGCTACGCACACTCATCAAGACATATATTGTAATTATTTAATTGCATAGAACAATTTTGGAGTAAAATCAAGCCTATGGCCCAAAAATTTTTCAAAGAATTTCATTTAAAAAATCTACTAATGAGATGTATTACAAGCAAAATTTTAAAATAAATCTATAAATTTCAAGCCAAAATTTGTTAATGATGCATAATCCTATGGAAACTCAATTAAGTTGTAGTACTAATGGAGCAGTATATACAGTTTATACATGGTTTTGTTTCTAAATGATTTTTTTGGTAATCAACAGTTTTTTTCTCAATGTCTATGAACATACAGTCAGTAACACTATCAAACAGACAGCAGACTTTTCAATAATGGAAATTTTTTTCTATAGTAAGATGGCATCTTAGTACTTTAAAGCATACAGCATACCATATTGCTATTATTTAACTGCATAGAAGAATTTTGGAGTAAAATCAAGCCTATGGCCCAAAGATTTTTCAAAGAATCCCATTTAAAAAATCTACTAATAAGATGTATTACAAGCAAAATTTTAAAATAAATTTATAAATTTCAAGCCAAGATTTGTTAATAATACATAATCCCATGTAAAATCAATTAAGTTGTTGTTCTAATAGAACAGTATATATAACCCTTGCCCCTGAAGACTGTGGGGGGAGTGTCCTGCTCAAACATATTATCTCCAGAACTTTCAACTACATTGAACAAAATGGCTATATCAAAATTATTATTGGATGTGTTTGGGGAAATGGTGGGCATGGAAGGGGTGTCAGTTGCCTTAGAATCACTTTCGACTATTAAAAAAGGAAACTAGCCATTTAAATTTCCAATCGAATGAGCCCTTTCTGAAGGTTCTACAACAACGTTGTCTATACAAAACCTTATATGCCCCCAAACTTACAACCCTTGCCCTGAGGGCTGTGGGAAAGTTGTCATCCTCAAAGACCTAATTTCCAGAACTCAAAACAACGTTCAATACAATGGCTGTCTCAAAATTTTGCGGGGATGTGTTTGGATAAATGATGGTCCTGGGGGGGGGGGCTATTTGCCCACCCAACACATTTGAATATTAAAAAGGGCACATGCCCTTTGAATTTCCAATTGAATGAGCCTTTTTGGAAGTTTCTACGACAACGCCTTCTATAAAAAACCTTACGCGTCCCCAGGGCATAACTTAAAACCCTTGCCCTGAGGGTTGTGGGGGAGTGTCCTGCTCAAGAACATATTTTCTATCTGGAAATCAACTACGCTGAACAAAATGGCTATCTCAAAATTTTGATTGGATGTGTTTGGGGGAAGGTTGGGCGTGGGGGAGGGGGGGGGGGCTAGTTGCCCTCCAATCCCCTTCAACTATTGAAAATGGCACTAGCCCTTTGAATTTCCAATCGAATGAGCCTTTTTTGAAGTTTCTATGACGACACCTTCTATACAAACCTTATATTTCCCCAGGGCATAACTTGAAACCCTTGCCCTGAGGGTTGTGGGGGAGTGTCCTCCTCAAAAACATATTTTCTATCTGGAAATCAACTATGCTGAACAAAATGGTTATCTCAAAATTTTGATTGGATGTGTTTGGGGGAATCATGAGAATGGGGGGGGGCTAGGTGCCCACTAATGAATGTCGACTATTAAAAAGAGCACTAGAACTCTCGATTTCCAATCGAATGAACCCCCTTTGAAGTTTCTACGACGACCCCTTCCATATGAAGTGCCTCTGGGGAAAAAAAAACAATAATAAAACATTGGAGCCGTAGGGCCTTTACTATACGCAACACTATAGCATTGCCTCTGAAATCTAAAACTTGCGGCAAACAAGCGTTACATAAAGGGCATCTAATGAGAACTTTTTGAATGGATTAGCTTAAAACTTTAGACAAGAGGTTCAATGTACAGACTTGTCCCTAAGCAGTTCTGCCCCTTTCTCCCCTAAAGGGTGTAATTAAAAGAGGATGTTATCCCATCAAATCCATATGTTGATTTCTTTAAGTGAGATTTAACAGATGTGCTAAAATTAGTGATTAAATTGGGGAAAAGACTAGAAAAATATTGAGCCCTTGATGCATGTGGTGACACCAATTATTTTACACTTTATTTTTGACACATGAGGTTTGCAACCATTTTTTGTATACAAAAATTTGCTTATATCCCTATATGGAGATCCCAAAAAAGGAAAGAGAAAATTGTCAAAATAAAAACTCAGTACCCTAAAACGGAATAATGTTAAAAAAAAATATTGGTATTAGAGCATTATATACTCCATCCAGGTTTCCTAGAAAAATATCAACAGAGTTTATAAGTACTCAAGAGAAGAGAAACATTCTTTTTAAACATACAAAGAAGGAGAAGTAAGTAAATAGAAACTCAACACAAATTAATACATAAGTAAATAAAGAGTATAAGATCACATTTTCTCGTCAATATTGATGACATAGTTGAAGTAATTTACAAAAGGAGCATTTTATTTCTGGTTTCTGATACTGTTCTTTGTCTGGGGTTACCTTGTTGTGCTTCAGCTCAAGATTCACAGTTGATACTAATTTTAAAAATTCAAGACAAAATTAGAAAGACATTTGGATCAATAGTATAACTACATGGTATCTTTCATCATAATATCTTAGTTTCCCTTTTTAATGTGGTAACCAGCCCCTCCCACCCTGGCCTTGAATGCAATCTATCCTTCCCTGTTTTTTCGAGAAATCAAAATTTGCAACTTTTCCTCAATTCACATTAACTCTTTAAATATTGTAGATTTTTACTTGGTTTTCCTATTTGTTTTAGTGACATTGAGTTATTTCTGAGATTTAAAACTAAAGAGTCCTTGGAATTAGCTACAATTTAGATAGATAACTTTTACTGTAAATATAAAAATATTCTCTCTACACCTAATCTTTTCCCTGTCTCCCAGAATTTAAAATATGCTTGAAGTATTAATTATTATTTTGTTTCAAATTCGACATATTTTATTCAGTTGTTTTATTCATTAATATATTGTAAATCATTGCTTTGGTCTGTTAGTTGAAGTATTTTTACAATTTCATTTATGTATTTTATATGTTCCTCAATTTTGAGTGAAATAAATCAATATCTCCCAAGACTTATTAGTCTGAGCTGCCAACAAAAAACAAAAAAACACATCTATCAAAATCCTAACTGGATATGAAAAAGGAAAAAATCTATTTTTCTTCTGGGATAAAGCAGGAGAGCATAAAATTACTGAAATACGGAGACAAAAGTAGGTTAAATTCTGAAAAATGAAAATAGAAAAGCGTTATAATAAAAAAAGAATAATACCCTGCTCCTTGTTTCAAGGTCCACACGCCATCTTCGATTTAAAGCTGTCTTTGTGGAGTGATCAAGTAGAAAAATTGTTTTAGCTGTAGACATCTTTAAAATTCAATTTCTGGAATAAAAAATATAAATACATATATATATATATATATATATATATATATATATATATATATATATATATATATATATATATATATTAGAGAGAGAGAGAAGAGTCTATGAGGAGTATATTTTGTAGGTTAACTGCCATCAAATGTGGTGCCTCTTAGTCTTTTTTCTAGATCCTTTCCAAGTATTATAATCATGTTTTGTCCAAAATATTGGATAAAATCATGAAGTTGCTAAGTAGCCTTTGCCCCAATCATAGTCCCTCTTAACTACCTCCTCTAAAATAAATATACCTCTGCAAATGCAAACAGTAGATGCAGATGTATGAGATTAATCTTTCTCAGTTTAATAGTATCAGATATCAGGCAGTCAATAGTATCAGGCATAAAAATACGTATTGATAAAATTAGCCCTATTACCTTAAATTACCTTAAATCACAGCTTGGAGTGAAATAAGGACTTTCGATCCTGTTGAATCACTTCTTATGATGACTGTTGTAGTTGGTTAAGTTCTGGTGGAAGATTCTGGTGCTTCCCAGTCAAACTTCCATGGTGTATCTTTCCACTCAGCATCCAGATGGCGTTTGAAAGAATCTGTTGATTCAGCAGCAACAGTGTCCTCCTTGAGGTTATTCCAGAGGTTCTCAATCCGATTTGAGAAGAAATTGCATCTTGCTCCAGTTGTAGCGTGATGTTTGCGGATTCGTCTAAGGTGTCCTCGTGTTTTGTGGGAGGTGTTGATCTCCACGATCTCATTTTCTCGATTGGTTGAGAGGAGTTTGTGCGCCTGGATCATGTCTCCACGTTTCCGTCTGTATACTACGGTATACTTTCCGTCTGTATATCAGGCATAAAAATACGTATTGATAAAATTAGCCCTATCTTAATTATTAAAGTAGAGAAGAGGAAGAGTTAGCATTTGGAGCTGGTTAATACAGGATAAATGCTTTACATACAGAATAATTCCATCTACCTAACCAGCAAGAAACCCAGGATACTAAAACCCTATCTGAACAGTTAAATTTCAGTTCTTAATTTGTCTGGACTGTGAGTGTTATTGTGAAATTCAAGGTAGGAATCCATATAAGAGGAACATGTACTGTTGTCCTATAGCTATCCAGGCTTATCATTCAGCATCAGTTCATTTATAGCAAGTTCTATTTAAAACCCCTCTCTACCTTCACAACACTAATCTACTTTTTGCCATTTTTCTAGGGGGTTTCTTTGGACTAATTTTGGTTGAGGATCCCCACCATTCCTTCCTGAAGCGCGGGTATGCTTAACTAGGTCAAAAATACATATTACAATCATGATAACTTCCTATGTTTTGACTAGAACCACATCACAGACAATTATGCAGATTCAAAGGAGCAACTATGTTTATGACTATTGTAAACATATTATTAACATCTTAAAGAATACAAAAATATGTTAGTTCCTGGAATACATATACCTGCAATGATAGATATTCTATAGACCACTCTTGAGAAGTAGAAATACCATCATTGTGGTCCATATACCATGGTACATAGAAGAAGACTATTGTTTCTTATGTTTTGAATTATTGTCAACCTTTTTTTGCTAGCTTTATGAATATAAAGAGTGATTAAATTTGTTAAAAAATAATTTTTAAACAAAGGTATTGAAAACATTTCTATACATCTTTTTTTCTATTTTACAAGTCAAGTATTTTACAACAAGTGATCTATGCAGAGAGATGAATAGCCCTTAAAATCCAATATAAACTAAATGACACTACTTTAGTCAATCCTGATGAGTCTTTTCCTTAATTCTATGATATGACTGGGGATAAATATGTTGAAAGATTATCTATGTCTATAGACTATCTATCTATGTCCAGCCTCTTTTTTTAATTATAATCATTTCAGCCCCTTTTTGCTTACACAGTTTCAATAATACTGTGGGACTTTACATCCTTTTGGTAGAAGCAATAAATTCTATCTACAGGAAATCTGAATCATCTTTGGTTTTCTGTTGTAATTCAAAGTTGATAATTGAAGCCTGTTACTATGCAAATAATTCTGGAAGACCATAAAATCTTGAATTGCTACATGACATCATTTAAGGCAAAGTACATGCTTCATTAGGGCTTTAAATATAAATGCCATGAAGTGTAGAGCTAATAAAGAATCTTTAGAGACTTAAAAGCAGCAAAAAGGAAAGTAAGAGCTTGAAAAAAATTTCATAGGTCATACTTAAGGCAAAAGATACATTCAGGAATCTTTATTCAACAAGTTAAACTTAGAGATTAAAAATCTGTTGTCATAGAAAATTGAGATGGTGAAATGATATTCTAAGTTATGTTCAAATATTAATTTTTAACCCTAACAAATAAAAACAAATAAAAAACAACACATCTGGAGCAGAGGAAGGCTTATTCATATTTTCTGTGTTATTATACAACAATATACTAAATTAAAATTCTTCCAAGCTGTACTGTGTAACCCTGTTTTTTGGTAACTTTATTGTTTTTCTTTGTTCTTGTATAGTTTTATATCTGCCTTTCATTATTCAGATTTACATATCTACTTTTTAGGTCTTGTTTATGAAGACATAAATACAGTTACGGTGGATTGTTTATCTTTTTGGTCTTCTGGTGAGGGTTTTGGTTTGCAGTCATGCAAAAGTCCACATAACTACTAACCTTTAAAATTAGATATTTCATTAAATCTACAACAAATAAATGAAAATAAATAATCTATAAAATAACTAATAAAAACTGAGTTTAAAACATTAGTAGCTAATAAAATTATAAATAATTATACAAAATCCAGTCATCATCACTCATTAATGATCCAACTCTCCCTCACTGCCCTCACAGGCCCACCCGCCCACACTTACACCCCCAGTCCACCTTATCTCCCCCAACCCACCAGTCTTCGCTTATCTTAGCCTATCTTTCACCCATAATAACTTTGAAAAAACAAAAAAAATTATGTTTGTGAGTTGGGGGGGGGGGGGTTTTAAGGAGAAATTTAACAGAAATTAGAACTTCTTGTGAGGGTATAAAGAGGGAGTCAATTTATTAACTTGCCAGTAGAATATTTTAATATTGTGCTGTCTGGTTGAATTTCCTAGATCTTCATCAATTTTATTCATGGCTTCCACTTTACACTTCCTTAATTTTTATTTTAATGCTTTTCCCATTTTTTGTACATTTATCTTATTTTCATTTGATCTATCACTAAAATAATTCTTGTACAAGCCCTCCTAATCTCTATTAAACATAAAGAATCTTCACTAATAATCCTAGCTGTGTTTCTAACTTTTAAAAACCTTCCCAACATAAACAAGACTTAGCAGATTCCTTGTTACAATGCATTCCAGTCATCTGCCCTTCAAAAGGATAGATTGAAATCTGACCCTAAGCTATATAGAAAAGCTGGTAAAATTCTAGACAAGCTACTTTTTGCAATCTTGGAAAGGGGTTAGGTTTGGAAAATAAAACTTTCAGTAATGAATGTAGGGCCAAAAATATACTCCATGAAGGTATTGTCAAGCTACTATGGTAGTTTTCATCTGATTTCTAACTCTTAGAAATTTGCCACTTGACAGGTTTAAACCTATTGGAATTTTGACAGAACAATTTTATACCTTCATTTTCATAAACCAGACTTACCAGATTTCTCTTTCTCTTTTTTATTTTTGAAAATGCAATTCCTGTTATTTTATTTGAATTTTAGGCCAAATCAATGGTGTTTTTTTTTCTAAATTAAAAAAAAAAATGTATTTGCAGATATTTGAAACCTCATAAAATGAGCAAAGTTATGAAGCTGAGACCAGTTTTTTTGTAGGCCTACTTCATTTAAGCAGAAAATCTATTTTGCCAGATTCCACTTTAGTAACACAAAATTTTGGTAACATTCTAGTTTGGCTACTTTTTGCTAGGTTAGGAAAATCAAACTTTCAGTAATAACCTAACCCTTTTCTAAGACAGCAAAAAAGTAGCAAAACTAGAATTTTACCAAATTTTAAAAGGTCAGTACCCTCTACAGAGAGAAGGAGAGATAGTAACTAGCCTAGTTCAAAATACCTTCCTAGGACATGCTTTAGTCTGTAGACCTATCCCAGAAAATTTCATTTTCCTAACCTAACCCCTTTACAAGATAGCAAAAAGTAGCTTGTCTACAATATTACTCAAAGATTTTTAAAGGTCATCAAAGGTCAGTGCCCTCTATAGGGAGAAGGAGTGGAGGTAGATAGGGTAAAAAACCAGTATCCAATTGAGAAAAATTATGTAAAAATAAAACCCTCACATCTTGTTAGTCTACCAAAGAGGAATTGGGGAAGAATTGTATATGCTATATCAGAGAAAAGCTAAAAATCTAAGCTATACATCAATATGGTTATTATTAAAATTGCTTAAGATCAAACACTTGAAATTATTAGTTTATTGACTTAGCCTACAAGAACCTCTTTTTGGAAATACCAATTAGCTTATCCTATTTTGATGGGTCAATATCTACCAAATCATATTATTGAGTTAGGAATAAAGTGAATACACCATTCAATGCCTTTTTTATGCTGATTACGAATATAATAAGCATTTCTATTAGAAATGAATTTCAGCCCCCCCCCCCTATAGTGGCTATACCTAACCTAACCCTGAATTGGCATATATTGGGGGGGGGGCTGAAATTCATTTCCGATAGAAATGCTTATTATAGTCGTAATCAGCATAAAAAAGGCATTGAATGGTGTATTCACTTTAGTCCTAATTCAATAGGCTAATATGATTTGGTAGATATTGACCTTTTGATGTAAATATACTTTTATTGTTTGATATTTATTGAATAAGTCACAAATATTAAATATTTTTTTTTCAATTGCTTGTCAAAACAAAGACCACGTTTTTAATAAAAATAGGGGTGGTCCAAATACCCATTGCTATTTTTCTGGAATGCTGAAGAAAAATGGTCTTTTAGCCTACTTCAAAATACCTTTCCATGACATAGGCTAAATTGGTCTGTAAATCTATCCAAGAGTTTCATTTTTTTAACCTAACCCCTTTCAAAGACACAGAAGTAGATTGTCTAAAATTTTGCCCTAATTTTTCACTATTACAGATAGGCTAGTGTCCAGTTAAAGAAAGCTAGGCGACATCTTTTGAAAAATGAAGTGTATTGGTCTCTCAAGTAGGTTTGGCCTAGCCCACACTTCCCTCTTAAAATTGGCCTACTCTTAAAATTCAACTACTCTTTGCAGCCAATAATGGCATGTTTTGATTTTAAATAGGCTAGAGGGGGGAGGAGTGGAGGTAGGTACTTCAAAGTACCTTCCCAGGACATACCTTAT